>NW_023248600.1:0-1746 GCF_002007445.2 Ailuropoda melanoleuca | reverse complement strand
GACATCTGTTCCAAACCTGAATCTTCCACCAATCATGACTCAGGCAAGTCCCTTCCCCTCTCTGAGCCTTTATTTCCTCGTCTGTAATACGGAAGTAACGCCAACTCTGCAGGGCTGGGCCTGGTGGTAAGACGCTGGCACCGAGTCCGTCGGCAGGTCGGCTCCGGCACATGGAAGGATCAGCACACGTGTACCCAACATCCCCCCTCCCTCAGTCCTCACGGTTTCTCTGACTGTTGTCTACAACACGCACAATAATAGATTTCTCTCTCAATAAACAGCCATCGAATCAGGTCAACGCGACTCTAGGAAGCCAATCTCCTGGGAGCATGTCCTGGCATCCAGAGTCCCTGACCCCCGACAAAAGAGCCTAATTGAGGCTATTTCACATTTCACCTAAATAATATTGACTTCTTCCCAGGTGAAGAAAAAACTCGGTAATTTCTACTCGACCCTTCGGATTTTATGATGAAGTGACCCACCCTCAAGTGTCTGTCTGGCTGCTTCTGGGAGGAACTTGCTCCAGCCTAACAAATGTTCATGCAAACCCTCTGGCGCCCATCTGACCTGGCATCCCCCCAAGAGCACACCTGCACCTCCCGTCCCTGCCCTCCCAACGCTGCCTCTCCCACAGCGCGATGGGGGGACAGGGATGCGCATGTGTTCTAACCCCATTCCAAACACCGAAAGCGTCCTTTTTCCAGCATCAGCTTGGAGAGTTCATCGGAGCTAACGGGATCTGTCCCCCAAGGCCTTTGTTTCCTCCTCTGTAATATGGAAGGAGCAGCAGGGGCGCCTGTGCTAGCCCAGAGCAGACAAGTCCAGCAAAGCTCTCCTGCAGGCTGGCCACTGCACGGGCTCTGCTGGAGCCGCGAGGATGCACCCAGGGAGCAGCGCCAACAGCCGCTCCCGCAAGGCCTCCGTGCCGGCAGAATCAGTCAGCACGCTCCCAGGGCTGGGACCTGCCTCTCTGCCCCGGGCGCCTCCCACCTTTGACACTCTCATGTGCCCAGAGGGCGTGCACACACACACACACACGCAGCATACACACCCACAGCACATACACACATGCACATATGCATGCATACACACATGCACACACACATGCCCACAACACACTCATGGAAGTGCACGCAGAGAACACACACACAAGCGCACACACATGCCCACAGCACACACATGCAAACATGGACATAGCACACACACACGGACACGCATACAGAACACACATGCACACACACTACTCACATGCCCACAGCACACNCAGTCAGCACGCTCCCAGGGCTGGGACCTGCCTCTCTGCCCCGGGCGCCTCCCACCTTTGACACTCTCATGTGCCCAGAGGGCGTGCACACACACACACACACGCAGCATACACACCCACAGCACATACACACATGCACATATGCATGCATACACACATGCACACACACATGCCCACAACACACTCATGGAAGTGCACGCAGAGAACACACACACAAGCGCACACACATGCCCACAGCACACACACACGTGCACACATGCATGCACATAAGCACACAGCACACACAGACCCATGCACGCATGCACAAGCATACACACTCACATGCACACACACACACTCACATACACACTCGTGCACATTCACACGTGTGCGCATTCACACCAGCACTCACACATCATACACACTTACATTCATGCACACTTGTACTCACACACCACTACTCTTTCTCCCCCTTCACAGCCCTCACACTCAAGCACTGCACC
>NW_023248599.1:0-1352 GCF_002007445.2 Ailuropoda melanoleuca | reverse complement strand
ATGAAGCATCGAACTTTACATTGGAATCCGGGAATGTACTGTATGGTGATTAACATAATATAATAAAAAAAGATGACGTTGAAAGTATAGATTGCTCTGGGTAGCACAGACATTTTAACAATATTTATTCTTCTAATTCATGAACATGGAATTTTTTTTTTCATTTTTTTGTGTCTTCGTCAATATCTTTCATAAGTGTTCTGTAGCTTCTAGAGTATAGCTCTTTTATCTCTTTTCTTAGGTTTATTCCAAGATATCTTATGGTTTTTGGTGCTATTGTAAATGCAAACCATTTCCTAATTTCACTTTCTATAGTTACATTGTTAGTGTATAGAAAAGCAACTGATTTATATGCATTGATTTGCATCTNTTACATTGTTAGTGTATAGAAAAGCAACTGATTTATATGCATTGATTTGCATCTTGCCACATTACTGAATTGCTGTATGAGTTCTAGTAATTTGGGGGTGGAGTTTTTTGGGTTTTCCACATAAAGTATCATGCCATCTGTGAAGAGAGATAGTTTGCCTTCTTCTTTGACAATTTGAATAACTTTTATTTCTTTGTGTTGTCTGATTCTGTTGCTAGGACTTCTAGTACTATGTTGGACAATAGTGGCTACATCCTTTCGTATTCCTGATCTTAAGGGAAAGCCTCTCAGCTTTTCCCCATTGAGAATGATATTCACTGTAGGATTTCATAGATGGTTTTTATGAAATTGAGGAATGTACCTTCTATTCCTACACTCTGAAGAGATTTAATCAGAAAAGGATGTTGTGTTTTGTCAAATGCCTTTCTGTTTCAATTGAGAGGATCATATAATTCTTGTATCTTCTCTTATTAATGTGTCCTATCACACTGATTGTTTTGCAAATGTTGAACCATCCTTGCATCCCAGGGAGGAATCCCACTTGGTCATGATGGACGATCCTTTTAATATACTGTTGGATCCTATTAGCTAGGACCTTCTTGAGAATTTTGGTGTCCATATCCATCAGGGACATTGGTCTGTAAATCTCTTTTTTGATGGGGTCTTTGCCTGGTTTTGGGATCAGGGTAATGGTGGCCTCATAGAAGGAGTTTGGATGTTTTCCTTCTGTTTCTATTTTTTGAAACAGTTTTGGGACAATAGCTATTATTTCTTATTTGAATGCTTGATAGAATTCCTCAGGGAATCCATCAGACCCTAGACTCTTGTTTTTTGTGACCTTTTTGATCACTACTTCAAGCTCGTTACTGATTATTGGTCAGATTCTCAGTTTCTTCCTGTTTCTGTCTTGGTAGTTTGTAGGTTTCCAGGAAGGCATCCATTTCTTTCAGGTTGCTTAATGTATTGACATATAGTTGCTGAT
>NW_023248598.1:0-4432 GCF_002007445.2 Ailuropoda melanoleuca | reverse complement strand
TCATGCCCCCGGGCTGGGGGTGGGGGGACTGGGGGAGGGGCGGGCACCACAGAGCCAGCAGGCATCTCAAAAGCTGCAGGAAAGACAGAGTTTAGGCTTGGAGTCCGGCAGACCTGGGCTTGAATCCAGTTCTTTACAGGTGGCCCACTGGGTCACGTGGACAAGTCATTTTGTGTCCCTGAGCAAGCTCACCTCACCAGCAGATGTGACTTGACCCCGACCCCACACCTGGCTGGTCCCCAGGTGAAATTGCTCCTCTCAGAGGAGACTGTTCTGTGCCCTCCACTGCTTCCAGGGTCAGCTTTTCTTCACAGACGTGCTACTGCCCCTCCGGGGGGAATGTGGGCTGCACTGCGACCCCGGCCTCTCACTGACACAGTCAAGGCCCCAAGGGGGAATGTAGCTGCCTGGGCTCACCACATGGGGGTCCCCAGCCTCGCTCTGGCCTGGGACAGGGAAGCCAGTGGGCAGGAGGGGACCCAGGGCCACAGCTCTCTGGGATAAGAGATGACCTCTGAAATCCCACTGGAAATAGGTATTCAAATTTCCGCATTAATCCTTGAAACTCTTCTCTCTGAATTTCCACGCCCTTTGTTTCCATTATCTGGATGATTTTCTCTACCCCTGTCCCACCAGCCGAGTTGGAAACAGTCTCCTACTTTGTGTTTCTGAATGAAGGACGTGTCTTCCGTGGTGCCCTCCTCTTGTTCACAAAGCCAGGATATGTTATGTTTTCGGCCACATTAACTTCCTAGGGGAGTTTCCTCTGCTGCTTTCTCAGCCAGCTGTTTTTCCTCTCCTTCCCCCCAGATTTCCTGCTGGGCACTTCCCTGCAGCACCTGGACAGCCTTGACCCTGGACATGTGCCAGGGTGCTCTGTTTTCATGGAGGAGGCCTGTTGGATGCTTGGCTGGGGACCTGGCCGTTTGTTGGGGACACCTAAGAGGGCAGCCTCCTCCCTGTCGTGTACATTTTCCCAACTCCCCTACCTATCGATGGAGCCCAAGCTTGGCCGCTGGTGCTCTGAGAGCTGATGGGAAGGACGCTGGCGTGTCACAGGTGGGAAGACCTTTCCCCAGGCTCTGTGTGCAGGGTGGCCTCTCCCCTTCGTGCCCAGCCACGCCTCCTGTCCCTCATCCTAGAGTTTACTGTTCTCCTCAGAGACAGAACTTCCTGCCTTCCGGGAGTGGACGGGCTCCGTTTCCAGGCCGTGGGGCTACGGGAAGGGGCCTGGGGGGTCTCACTGGGTCTCAGAATTTTGACAAACCCTTGCCCTCCACATCCCACCCCCACCCCTTCCTTGGGAGACCTGGGTGTGTCCAGTTCCTGAGCCTTCTGGTGGCCCCAGGGGCGGCTCGGCCAGCGCGTGTCGCCTCGTCCGCGGTAGCGCTCCGATCTCACCAGTATCTATTCCTACGTCAGTTGCCGTTGTCTGTCTGCTTTCCATCTTCTAAACTGCGCCGATGCCTCGATGTGCTGTCGGCGCCTTTGGGTTGTCTGTCCTTGTAGCGCACGTCCTCTGCTGATCCAGTGGGAGCTGGTTTCCGGGCTGCTGTCAAGCCCTTTCTTCAGTGTGTTTTTTGCTTTGTTCCCGGGCCCGACCTTTTCCTGCCTTGACATCTCTGGAAGACACTTAAATTTGAAATGTTGTCCTATGTTGTTACAGAGATGCATCCTGCCTGGAAAATACGAGCTTTCTCAATGGAAGCAAAAGTGAGTGAGTAGAATGAAGGCGTGTTTGAGTGCACGCACATGTGGGACCGTGTGTGCACGCCTGAGTGTGTGTGGGGGTGGGCTCGAGCCCTGAGAGACACGATGGGGGGAGGGTCCGAGCAGATGAAGACCGGATAGTTTACAAAACGCCAGAAGCAAGGCTGTGGCTGGGGTGCCGTTTGCTGCCGTGCGTGCTTGTCACTGATAGCAAGTTGGGCCCGTGACATTCTGACACTGTCTCTCAGCAAAGAGAAGGACGCAGAGGAGGCCGTGTAATTGGAAAGCCAGCTGAGATCTGAGGCGGCCGAGGACGGGGATGAGCCATTCTCCGCACAATGGCATTGGTTGAAGGTTGTATATAAGGTGGCCTTATTGAAGTGACAAGGCAATTTAATTCCTTTGTGCACGATGACTTTACTTCATTGACTTACAAAGGGAAGGATATAATTTTGCTAGTGTTGGCAAAAAGCTCAAATGTCAGCCTTTTCAAATTACCATACTTGCCTTGTTCAGGATGAATAATGAATAAGTCACCTTTTGTCTACAGTGAAATATTCTTGAATATATACAAAGAACCTAAAAGACATAAATGATTGCCTGATTTATATTTAAAATAAAGATCAACATTGTGATAAATGGTTGAAAACGCTGTGTGTGCAGGAGTGTGACCCCCTGATAATTACATTACCGGTGAGGGAGCAGCCCAGGTGTGGACGGCTGTCGGGGCGCACACCCGCTTACCTGAGAAGCCGCGTCAGGCTGTGGGCCTGAGGGGCCTCACAAGGGGAGCCTGGGCCCCAGCAGGAGGCCCTGGTCTCCTCAGCGGCCCCCGAGACCCTCCAGGGGAGGGGCAGGGAGCCCTGGGCCCGAGGCCCGAGGCGTCAGGGAGGCCAGAGGCCTTGACAGAGGCTGATTCATGCTGCGCGGCAGGCGGCTGTCCGTCTGTCAGCTTTGGAAGGGAGTTTATAAGGAACGTTGGACAAGAGTAGGAGCGCGGACTCATCTGAAAACTCGGCCAGCCCGCGGCCAACAGCTGGCATATCCGCGCCGTCGAGCTGTGCGGCTCTGGAAAGGAGCAGGCTGGGGAGGGCCGCGAACAACAGGCCCGTGTTACTCTCCAGTGAACAAAGCGGCTCTATTTCAATGTGAGTACAAACTCCGGTGTCTATTTAACAGCTGTGTCTATGTGGATTAGACTGATTTCTCCATTTTCTGAAGAAACAACCAACAGAATGTGTGTGTGTGTCACAGTGAAATAGACGTGGATACGCATATAAGTGTGTGTGAGACGCTTATTTTAGGAAGTTGGCTCATGGCGGTAGCGCGACTGGCACGTCTCAGATGTGCGGGGCGGGCTAGAGACCCAGGGAGGAGCTGGTGCTTCGGTTCAGGACCAAAGGCCGTCGGGGGCCGAGTTCTCTCCTCCTGGGGGGACTTCCGTCTTTCTCTTTAAGGCCATCTACTGATTTGATGAGGCCCACCCACATGATGGACGGTCATCCCCTTTACTCAAAGTCTACCAATTTAAATATTAATCACATCTAAAAAAAACCTTCGAGACTTCCAGACTGGTGTTGACCAAACATCGGGCACTTTGGCCTAGCCAAATTGACACATTATTAATACACACACACACACACACACGATTGAAATAAAATACATCAAAGCACTACCAACAGTTATGTCTGTGATTTTTCTTCTCTGTATATTTACATTTTCCAATTATTTTTGCAATGAACATGCTGTATTTTTCAATGAAGAAATACAAGATATGTGTTTTAAAAAAATCTTGAGTTCCAAATCTGTGTGAAATCCGCTTGACTCTTGATCTTTCAAGGACCGTGTTCAGTGGGACGTTTTCCCTTTTGCTATTGGGAAGCTCCTCGTCTCCCCGATGTGCTGCTAGAGGCTCACAGAGCCTGGCGGGAGGCGGATCTGCATCCCTGTCTCAGCGCTGCCACCGAGCACTGTGTGTCCGTCCCTGGACGCATCACCCATGCTCTGGGCTCCCGCGTCCTCGTGCATCAGTTCAGGTTGGAAGAGGGGGGCATCTTGCGGGTCCTACAATTGTGGGGTAAACTGAAACTGCATTTAGCGGGCTGAGTTCAGCGCTGCCAGGCCTGTGGTAGTGTGCAGAACTGTGCTGAAAACCAGATTTGGTCTGCATCCCACATGCATTTTGAATGTCCCGCGAACGTTCCTGTAGGTGGGAAGATGGTCGTTAGCTGAGCTTGAAAGCTAGCGGCATCTTGCATTCGCACATGATGCATTTTGCACAGTTTTAACATCCACTCACTTTTTCCGCCTAAGAAGGCACCTGCAAAGGCTTTGGGGAGCTGTCGTTCTTGGTGGTGTGGGGGATTTCCCGGGAGCTGCTCCGCATCGCATGCGCCGGAGTTCAGGCACGTGGGCCCGCCGCCCGTCCACACAGGCTCGCCGCCACCTCCCCCCGAACTCGTGCACCTGGGCTGTGTGGACACGTCATCTCACTGTGTGTTGCTCTCGTCCCGGCCCCTTGCACCTGGGCTGGGTGGACACGTCATCTCACTGCATGTGACTCTCGTCCGGCCTCGCGCACCTGGGCTGTGTGGACACATCATCTCACTGTGCATTGCTCTCGTCCCGGCCTCGCGCACCTGGGCTGGGTGGACACGTCATCTCACTGTGTGTTGCTCTCGTCCCGGCCCCGCGCACCTGGGCTGTGTGGACACGTCATCTC
>NW_023248597.1:0-4428 GCF_002007445.2 Ailuropoda melanoleuca | reverse complement strand
TCCAATCAGTTGAAGGCCTGACTAGAACAGGGGCTGACCTCCCCAGGCAGGAAAGAATCCTGCCAGCAGGCAGCCGGTGGCCACTACAGCCTTCCCCGGGTCTCCTGCCCGCCGGCCCACCCTGCAGACTTTGGACTCCCTGAAGCCACAGCTTCACGAACTAACCCAGTCCCTGAAGTCTCTCTTGCTCTCCACGCACACACCCTGTTGGCTCTGCCCCTCTGGGCCCCCAAACACAACACGTGCCACAGTTTCTCAGGTGAGCATCACGGCGCCATCACGGCTTCCAGGGAACTTTTTTAGAGCACCCAATGCCCCGAGGCACGCGCTCAGCCCACTGGGGGTGGCACCAGGCCTGGGCGGCGGCAGAAGGGAGGGCGAGCAGGGGCAGGGGGCTTGAGAGGGGGAGAGAGGACCCCAAGCAGGCTTCACACCAGCACGGAGCCCAACATGGGCTCGATCTCGCAACCCTGAGCCAAAATCAAGAATTGGACGCGTGACCGACTGAGCCACCCGGGCGGCCCTGCCTGACTCTTGACGACATTCGGAAGCAGTGTCCTCCAGGGGCAAACGTGGTCCCCTGGCCCTGCAGGCGGGAGAGGCTCACCTGCACCCACACGCTCCTGCCCGTGGCTGAGACACGGCAGGACAAGCCAGGGAGCTGTCCGGGGCCGCAGGTGTTCTCGCCCCCTGTGCAGGGCTCAGGTCCCTCCAGGGGCAGGAAGCTGGGTCCCCAATCTCCCCCAAGGCCAACTCGGGCAAAAAGCCACTCTGAGCTGCCACATCGGGAAGGAGGAAGTGCAGCCAGCAGCCCGTCCCCATTTCTAGGTACCGGCCGGCACGCTGAGGCAAGGGCAGACCCCACAGCCCCTACTGAAGGAGGACCCGTCAGCTGGAGGGGCCACCCCAGTGCCCCGCACCTGCCCTTCCTTCACACTGGAGAACTCGGGCTCCTGCTCAGGGGTCTTCAAGAGACTGCAGCAAGGGACGAGGGTGAGGGGGGCCATGGGCCTCGTGGCCAGGACAGGCTGTCCCTGGGGTGTCTAGGGAGAAGGGGCCTTCCCAGCCAGTGGCTGAGACCCAGGGCTCCTTCTTGGTCCCTGGAGGAGCAGACTCAGGGGGGCAGTGTGAGGAGGGGCCTCCCAGGCCCGCAGCTGCTCCCGAGCCCCTCCCCAATCCCAGTGCAGCAAGCACACCCGAGTCCTCTCTCTTGCTCCAGGACCAGCCCGCAAGGGCCACACCAGGTGCTGCTTGAAATAGGAAGGTCCCTGGACAAAAATATCTCCTGGGAAAGGCCTGAACTTGCACCTTGCTGAGAGTAATTTAGATGAAAAGGACCCAGGTGAGAGCCCCGCGTGGCGAGAATGGATTTAATCAAAGTGGCTTCCTCGTCCTCCGGAAAACCAGACACCAGCTCGCCTGCCTGCGAAAGGAGCACGTCAGGGAAGGGGCGAATTCGGTTTCCTCTCACCCTCCTCTCCTGTTAGCTTTTTTGATTGTGGTAAAATATACGTAACATAAAAACTTAAAACTTTCAGCCATTCTGTATACAGTGGCGCTCAGCACGTGCACAGTGTTGTGCAGCCATCCCCTCCCCAGAACTTCTGTCTTTATGAAACACTCTCTCCCAGCCCGTCTGCAGCCCCAGGCGCCCACGTGCTCCCACGTGCTCCCACGTGCTCCCGTGTCGCTATGGACGGGACTCCTCCGGGGACCACATTTGTCCACTGAGACGTCCCTCTGCCACTGCTCACAGCGTCCTCAAGGCCACCTCTGCTGTAGCAGGTGTTGGGATGTCAGTCCGTCTTTGGAAGGCCGGACAACAGCCCAGCGTGTGGAGGGACCATGTCTTCTGTCCACCTTTCTGCACACCCCCCACATATTTGTACGGTAGCCAACATCTGTGGACACACGTCTGGAGCCCCCAGCCCGAGCCCACGTTTGCTCGGTGCAGCCCTGGCTCACGGGGACAGAGGCCTGGGTGGGAGGAGGCGAGGGTAGGGCAGCTGGGGGCCCCGGGCAGGCACCGCGCACAGGGTGGTCCTGGGCAGCATGGCCGCTTCCGCAGGGGTCCTGGGCCTGCCCGCAAGCCCCCCGTGGGTTAAGGATGGCAGTGTGGCCAGTTGAACAGAGACTTACCGTATAATTTTGATGTTTAATGGGAGTCGGTGCTTCCAAAACTGCGACAGCACCCCTCGGAAAGGAAGCCAACTGGAGCGGAAGTAGCGAGGAGGGGAGTGAGGGACGCGCCCTCCAGCGTTTTTGCCAGCGGAGCTGGAAACCCCCGAGGAGAGAGTTCCCTGGCTGAGTGACAGAGCCTGGGAGTGGCTCCGGACAGAGCTGCTCCGTGAGAACCTACACGAGGGCTGCGCTCCATGAAATATTTAAGTAAAACGAAAAGAGAGTCTGCCCAGCGGGGCGGCGTGTTCTCTGACACCAGAACTGGGCAGCCCGTGCCCCAGACTCTGGCTCAGCCTGCCTTCCGGGGCAGCCAGGAGCAATGCTCGGCCTCCTTCCTGACTAGAAAGCACCACAGTCAGAGAGGGAAATGGGACTTGCCCCCGATGCACGCCTGGAGCAGAGACCCATGACCCCTGACGTGCACGTGGAGCTGAGACCTGCAACCCCTGACCCCCGAAGCACACCTGGAGACCTGTGACCCCGAACATGCACCTGGAGCAGAGACCCCCGACCCTCGACATGCACCTGGAGCAGAGACCCTCAACCCCTGACCTGCACCTGGAGCAGAGACCTGCGACCCCTGACCCCCAACAAGCACCTGGAGCAGAGACCCTGCAAGTCCCGACCCCCAACGCGCACCTGGAGCAGAGACCTGCGACCCCTGACCCCCAACGAGCACCTGGACCAGAGACCCACGACCCGCTTGCGAAGTCGCATGAAGGGCAGATGCCCCCTCTGGAAGGGGAGGCGGGCTCTCCTGGGGTTCACAGACTGGGCAGAGGGCCCAGCTCAGAGGGTGAGCCGGGGAGCCTGTTCCCCGGGGACAGCAGTGTCGGGACCAGCACCTGGCAGAGGCTGGGCCAGCAGCATACCTAACGATGGCTCCCAGCCTCGTCCCGTTCCCGGCTTCCCAGGTCCCAGCTCACGAGGGAGCATCCCCCTTCAAACACACGATCCCCCTCCGGATGGAGCAAGTTCTAAGGCTGAGTGGTCAACCCCCACCTCCTCCCTGAGCAGCAAAGAGCCAAACACGCAGTCACACACAGACATGGACAAGAGACACATACAGGCACACGTATGTGACACTGACACACAAAGATGCACATAACACACTTGAGCGTTCTGAACAACAGGCCTACAAGAGCAGCCCTTCAGGGGTCATCTGAGGGTCTGTGGGACCCTGATGCCCCCACCACTTGGGCTCCAGAGAAACAGAAATTCAACCTCGCAACAGGGGGCTGGTCGGAAACCAGGATCCCGGTGAGGGTCCACCTGAGTCAGCCCTGGGCTGCCCTGGCCTCCCTGGGAGCATGGGCTCAGAGAGCCCAGGGAGACAGTGGTGGCGTGGGAGGACCTGTCTCAGTGTCAGGCCTCTGTCTGATGCCCCGGACCTGCAGAACCGCCCAGACCAGAGACAGGGAGGTGGCTGAGGGGAGTCTGGCCTCTGGCGAGCCGAGCTGAGCTCCGAGGAGTCTGGCCCTGCGCTGGAGGGGCAGGTGGGTGGCTGTGGCATCCCTGACTGCCACTGTCCTCAGGGCGGCCTCCTTTCAGGCAAGGCTCCCTCTGTCCCTGCCCTTCCTGCAGGGGAGTGGGGGGCACAGGTCCTCCGGGGTCTTGATTCCGGATCTGGGGCCCCTCTGTGACCCCACAAAGAACAGCACCGGGAGCAGGGACCAGCACTTTCCTGGGAAGTGGGGGACAGCCACGGTTCAGCTGCTTCCCCTTCTGGAACCTCCCCAAGTGGTGGTGGTACGGCAGCCCCATCCCTGCCCAGCTGCATTCTCCTGAGCTGTCTCCCCCCCTGCCTGCGTGGGCAGGCCAGCGGTGCAGCCAGGAGGGGCAGGCAGGTGGCCTGGGGACAGCACCCCTGCCTCCTGGGGGTGAGGAAGCTTCCCCCTCCCCGCCCAGCACAAACCCGGCCACCCTCAACAGAGCAAGCGTGCTGCAGAGCCGTGTGCACCAGGGAAACGCCAGCTGAGCCAGGGACACAGGGACGGGGCACCAGAAGCTGGGATTACGTCTGGTCTGGTCCCTCGGCAAGGGACACCCCACCCGAAGGGGAAGGGGACTCCTTTGGCACAAACGCAGAGCAAGCAAACTCACTGGCGGGGAGCTAGCCTAAGGGCAAAGTCGGTGCTTAGCCTGGCTGATTCCCGCAGCTCCGGGAGGCAGGCAGGTTCCTGACTCCCTGTGAGGAGCCTCTGTGCCAAGAGGCTGCCCGTGTGCCCCTCCCCGCCCCCCCCGGGT
>NW_023248596.1:0-4411 GCF_002007445.2 Ailuropoda melanoleuca | reverse complement strand
AGAGCCTTCAATGTGGTCAGCAGGCTAGGCAAAGGGCAATGGTTTCTTTTCTTTTCCTCTTTCATCTTCTGTTCTCTACTCTCCATGCTCCTTGCAACAAGACTAGTATCTT
Organism: Ailuropoda melanoleuca; assembly: GCF_002007445.2. NCBI lineage: Eukaryota > Metazoa > Chordata > Mammalia > Carnivora > Ursidae > Ailuropoda > Ailuropoda melanoleuca. The sequence continues at coordinate 4,299 of NW_023248596.1, read as the reverse complement.
TCTTTCAAGGAGAATTTTTAAGGTACTTCTTTTCAATTAGGGATGGCTTTATTTCTTTTGTATGCTGGGGTTTTGTTTTTCACATTGAAATTATAACGTATACTAAAGATGGCAAACGCAAGTCCTAGGAGTCGCCTTGCTACAATCCATCAGCCACAATAATAGCAAGATGAATATATTGTCAGGAACCTGTACACAGCATTTCATTGATCCCACTCCCTTCCCTAAGAGAGGCTCCACCAGGGATTACATTATTATTCAAGCTTCCTGGACTCACTCCAAATGCAGACTGCAACTACAATTGAAAGGGAAACTTACAAGAAGTGATAGGAAATAGACCTTCTACAGAACTTAAAGAAAAAATTAATCTTCTCAGACTTTAATTCCATCCTATATACCCATAAATAGACCAGCTTTCAGGAAATAAAGACTAATCCTATAGTAATAACACAAAGCTCAATTTCTCATTCCATAGATCATTAATATTGCTTTAAAAATCATGAGAAATCTCTTGGACTTCTTAAGCTTTGTAATGCATTTCTATACACCAATTCAAGAAACCTCATTAATTTAGGTGGCCTTTTTGCAGTACATCTGAGGCACACAAATATTTGGATTTTTTACCTTAGGTCAGAGTTTAAGAAAAAATTAAGTTATTTTCAGAAAGGATTTATGAGTGTGGAAAAAATCGTTTGACAGTATCATGGTTTAGCTATCTAATTAGCAAATAAAATAGGCTACACAGAATATAAAAAGTAAAAATTCAAATAAAGATAGAGAAAAGTTTTATATAAATGGTGAGGGATTTTTTAAGAAAGAAAAGAATCTTATTACATCCGTAACATTTATTCCTGTAACCTAGTTTCAATATTCCAATCAAATGTAAGATGGAAGAGCTTTGATTTGAGAGGGAAAAAAATCCTTTGAACATTGATTGACGTGCGATTTGTGCAATTATTTTACCTTGACTTCACTCCCTATGCTCTACTCTCCAATCACTGGATTGACTGAGATGCTGTTCCATTGAGCTGGGTTTACAATTATCCTTAAACAAGTGGAACATCAAAGGCTGCTCAATAGGTATTTTCTGTTCTTCATTAGAACTCGTAAATGTATAACCTGAACATAAACAAGTCACTCTACCTAATTAAATGAAATCTCTTCATCTCTATTAAAAATGTAGAAGTGCTGCTTAAGTATAAACATGTCATCTGAGGAGGGGGGAGGGAGAATCTCGTAACATCAGTGAATAATCACCTGAATCTCCTTTAAGCAAAGCCATGTTAATAATAGCACACGTGCCCATTAATTTTTCTAATTATTTTATTAACAGTAAAGATTGTTTAAATGTAAAGGATATTCAATGTTGGCAATACTGCCCTCAAGTATTAACTGTCCACTAGGAAAATGCAGTCCAGGTGCTTTAATTTACTTCAAAGACTATCACATAGCCTTTCCCCTACTTTCTCTACTATCTATATTCTGAGAGAGGTAACACAGCACTTTCCCTGATAGTTGTATCTAGATTGGAGAATGGATTTGTTTGGTTGTTTTCTTTTGTTGTTGTTGTTTTTATTTCAATCATATATTTACCAAATTCTTAGGAAGATAATCCAAAAAAGATCTAGTTTGGAAATGAAAATGTTCCTAAAATGTTTTTGAATTTGTGTTGTTTGGTCTGTTTTTAAAGACAGTAAAGGTTTTTAAACTTTTTTTTTCCAAGGGGGCAACCCTTCTTGGAAACTGATGGATGAATGGTAAAGACTCTCCAGCTAAACAAAGTAGTTTAACTTATGCTAACGGTTCACTTCCCAAGCTCGAAACACTCTTTAAAAAACCCTCTTTTCATAAAGTTTGAAACAATATTTGTGACGTTGAGCTTTATGTTTCAAGACTAGCCAGAAATTGTAGCACGTAAATGTTTGAGGAGGCCGATGTATATTTTTGAGCTGTGAGGTGTTTTGTTAGAGCGCTCTCTTGTGGTAAAATGCCATCAGCATGATTTCTGTTCCACATTTTTTTAAAAGGGCACATTTAGCAATCCACGGAAGCATGATTTTGATGAAGATAAGATGCAATGTAGGGCTGAACTTTCTAGTATCTTGTTGGATTTTGGACCCTCCTCTTGCCCCAGAAAACTTTAAAGTGCGTTCACTTAAGCAAACAGGAATGAATGAGAGTTCTTAAATCATGAGAACTCTTAAAATATACACACACAGTTAAACACAAATGCAAAGCAATGTTCCTTTCTGAACATAAAAAGACTTCATGAAATGACACCCATCCCAAATGTCCCTCAGCTGGCCATGGAAAGGATGGTTTCTTTCCCTAGAATCAACACCACTGTCAGATACTGACAGCATGAGGTTGATATAGTAGCTGCGGGCTAGGTGGATAATGTCACCCATCACTGCCTGAGATGTCTTAAAATGCTGTGATGTCAAGTACACGCATCTGCAAGGAGAATATATCTCCAGTGCAGCAAGGGTCCAGCGGCCTTAGTACTTGAAGTGAGTGTGGCTTTTGCCTGATACCTCATCATATAAGGGCTATAGGAATTCAAAGTGAGGAGAACAATACTGAAGGAGTAATTATATTTGAGTGTTTATGTAATTTGTTACTATGTAAAATATAGAACATTTCCATGGCTTCAGAACGCTCTCCTTAGAAGCTTCGCTAAAAATAAATATCTTTGTGATAAATCCCATCCTTAACCAGGAAACCTGGGTTTGAATGAAACGAAGCCTTCTCTTTGATACATCAAATTTCATGCCTTGAAGAGATCCTGGGGAATATACATTTCAAAGTTATCATTTCACAGATTAAAAAATTCCCTGTGAGGTGTAGGGATTTGCCAAGGTCTCATGGCAAAAAACAGTAAACCTGGAATTAGAAGGGCGTCTCTCAGCAATAAGCAGCATGACCTGTCCTTCTTGGCTCCATCTTGCCAAAAGCTTCCCAGCATCCAATTCCCTATCTTGGCCTGGAGTCCACCATTTGACTCAGTAGTCCCTGAATTGCTACTAAAACTTCTGTCTTGTTACTAAGTGGTTTGTCCTGGTTCTTTTCTCATACTGATAAATAAATAACATACTCTCTAAGACAAGACTAGCACTAGTTGAAAACCACAACCAAACTCAATATAACGCTGAATACAAAACATCCTCCCTGGAAATTTCTGAAATTCCCTTTCCATGTAGGTTCATGTACTAGGAGGCTTGTCAGCCAAACATCTTACACAAAATGGAATTAGAGTATGTAAAGGAACTGATAATATGCCATTTTTTATTATAAATGCCGATGTTAGTACCCCTCCATACTGACTTTATAGGTTATTAGGAAGTACCTTTTAGTCATTTATGAAAATTAAAGTCCATAGAATGATTCAATAGAGGTAAAAGAAGAGAGGTCTTTAATCAGTTGCCCTCAGCTGATACATTACATACAGATGTGTTCTTACACAGATTGGTTCCCTAGAGTTGATGGACTTCCACCAAGTCTCATGTGATTGTGGTAGTAACAGAGATGCCCACAAGATGGCACTCTTCTTCATTTTTAATTCATCACAAGCAAAATAATAAATGTATGTCTGATTTTCACACAATCTCTAAATAAACGGGATTGTGAAGTATGCAGCTAATTTCATATACTATCATATTTAATGTTGTAACATATATCACAGTTAAGAAAGTCTGCTCCCCACTTCCCTGAGGATGAGGCGTGTGATGATGGAGAGCTTCTGTCTGACTCTTCCCAAGACCTGGAAAAGGGTATTGATGGTGCTCTTCCTTTGGAAGAAAGGCTGTGTGCATGCATGTGTGTGTACACTGTGTGTGTGTGTGTGTGTGTGCACTCACACACATGCAGATGTATGTACATACTGCATAATTCTATATTTTTCCTAAAAGATGTTTGTCTCAAAAGCATGTTAATTAAATCCTATCCATCTTAAGAGTTTTCTATTTTCAAGGATAAAATAGAGGCTCTCCAACTACTGCCTCTTCCTCTACAAACTCCTCTCCCAAAGGGACTTTACTGTCTCTGACACAGACAGCAATTCCTCTCTTGTGCATTGAAATAGCAAAGTCTTTGTAGTTATCTTCAGTAGGCAGCAGACAGCATCTGATTTGACAGGAAGACAGGGGAAAGAAAATAGCATATGGAGGTTACAAGAAGACTTCAGTGACTGGGCCAGAGTTTTCAAAGCCTGCTTCCACAGCACTCTAGTTCTCCAAACTAGACAGAAATACTTTCCTAATTAAAAAAAAAAAAAAAAAAGTTGGCTTTCCAACAAATGGG
>NW_023248595.1:0-4401 GCF_002007445.2 Ailuropoda melanoleuca | reverse complement strand
TCGCGGCGGCAAGCGCCTGGGGAGCGGTGTCCACCCCCCCACCCCCCCACCCCCCAGCGCGCGCGGGGCGCTGCAGAGACCGCCGAGATGCGCTTTCCCAGCGGAGGACGGCGGCCGAGGAAGTAGCGGAGTGGGGCCGGCCCCGGGGAGGCAGGGACTGTGGCTACCCCGCGCCCCGGGGGGCGCTGCGCTCGGGGACCGAATTCTCGTCCATACCGGCGGTGGGGGGGGACCCTTGCTCGACTTCCCCGCGCGCCCTGGGTCAGGGAGGGCGGGTAGGGGCCGGGGCCGAGACACCACCGTCGTAGGCAACTCGGGGTGTCGGGGGAGACCCCCCCAGTAGGCGAAGCTGAAAGGCCGTTGGGGCCCGGTCCCCGGCACCCTCAGCCCCGTGGACTGTGATCCCGGGTCCCGGAACTCGGAGCGCGGTGCTGCGGGCTCGGCCGCCGCGGGCAGCGGGATCTGCGCGGTGGGCGTCCGCGGGCAGCGCTTTGCATATTGTTATGGTGACCGCCGCGGGTAGCCGCAGCCCGGGGGCAGTGAACTGTCTGTGACCCGGGCGGGCAGGCCGGCCCTCGGCTCTCCCCGGCGGGAGTGTCCTGGAGGGGGCAGGGACACGGCTGCGCCCGTCCGGGCTCCGGGGCTCGGGGCCGCATCCCCACCGTCCCGGGCCGCGGCCTCGCTGCTGTCCTCCTGGCGGCGGGGAGCTCGCCCTCCTCGGCTCCCTCTCCGCTTGTGAAAACCACATTTTGAAGATAGTAATTATCTACAATCGTTAAACGGCAGCAATTAGAGACTTCATCTATTTCCTGAGTTTCCTTGTGACATTTCTATTGTTTACCCTTAATAAGCCGGGAGAGAGGCTTCGCAGGATTAAAGCGGGATAAAGTGGGCAGTGAAAGGGGAACAGAATGGGGAGGAGGGAAATGCAGGAAACTCGGGAGAGGGAACAACTTGGATTTAGTATTTGGAGAAGAAAGGATTATTTTCTCCTTTGGATGTGTCACTCCTGGGAACCCGCGCTTTTGTCCTTCTCTGTTGAAAGACCTGTATTCAGACTGTCGTCGGTGCTGATAGGTAGGCTTAGCCCCCAGATGAGAGGCCATGGGTATGGAGAAACTCAGGGAACTCTGAAAAACGTGTTTTGATAACTGAATACCTTGAAATGAGTGCCGACTTAAAAATAATTTCGAAGAGAAGAATTTTTAAGGGAGGCTTCCAGACAGACGAGCTGGAAGTTGTCTAGTTCTCCTCACGTTGTTGCTACGGTATTAAGTGGAGCGTTATCGGAAATCTCATTACCTTTTTTGAAGTTTGCAGATAAGCGGTTTTTCCCACCTGCATCTTAATTGCGCTGAAAAGACAGATGTCAAGGTTCAGTGGAAGGAGAGCGGAATGACAGGGGAAAAGCCCGAGGTTAGCTTGTCTTACATAACTCAGCCCAACCTAATTTTGTGGAGTTTGGTTTTGTTTGTGTGTCTGGCTTCAAAGTATGTTTAACATACTCTGTGAACCTGACAGGAAAGATTAACTTACGCCAGAACTTTATTTCATTATTTCCTTTTGAGGAAATCATTGTTGAGATGTTTCAGAAAAGCAGTGTCCAAGTGGGCCTGGAGAGGTTTTGTGTTTATAGCTGCAAGAGCAGGGTGTTCCAGAGCCCTGGAAAGGACTGAGACCCAGGATTGTCCTGGTATCATAGGCTTCCTCTAAAGTAGGCGGCGTAAATGCTTGACCATCCCATGTGCTTTGTCCTCGACTGAGGGTGTTCCGGGAGACACTAAGTAGGACATAGTTAACACTTTACTATCTGGGCCCAGACACAGAGCAGTTATTGGGGCACCTAGTATGTGCCCGCACTGCTTAGCTCTTCAGGATGCAGCAGTGAGCGAGGAGCTTTCAATTTAGTGCCCAGTGGCCAGCATCAGCAGGAGGAAACATGTAAACAAGTGAATAATACATGGCCATCTCAGGTGCTGCCAGGCTCTCCACGGAAGGTGGTTAACTTAGGGAATGTCTGCGCTCGGTAGGTATCGCTTTCTTTAGCTAGGAGGTCAGGGCAGGTCTCTCCGAGGAAGTGAATTGTGAGTTGGCATCAGACTGCTGAGAAGATACTCGTCAGGTTATTGACTACTTGAGAATTGTGGTCTTTTTTTTTTTTTTTTGAGGGTAGATTTCTGACTCTCTAGAAGCATCGAACCCTTTAAAGAATGCTGGATAAATAGTAATAGGTAGACTTGAAAGAGACCCTTATTAATTTGTATTCTACTCTCAGGACTTGAGACAGTGCCCTCCCCTTTAAAACAATAACAGTCAAATCATTAATATCAACTTTGCATATCTGATCATGTGGGGCATAAATATTGGTAGAGAATTTCTAGTCGGTTTTATCGGTAAAGTTAATCTTGACATCTAAAAATGACCAATATTGATACAAGCTTTTGCTTTTTTTTTTAAACTGTTGTATAAGTACTTTTCTGTTCTCTTCTAAGTATCTTCTTTTTTCTCTCTTCTAAATTTCATAGTAAAATGTTAGTGAGAAATCCTGGAGAGCAGACTAAGGAACTGTGTGCACATATGTGGATATATACAGACACACACATATATATGCATGTATGTGTGAAGAGCTATGTATGTATTAGGTCTATATCCACATGCAAATATGTGTCTTTTCACGTATTACTCGATATTAAGGGAATTGCCAGGTAGTTAGGATGTTAGTAGGGTCATCACCTTCTCAGTGGATTAGTGGAATTTCATTATTTTTGGGTTCCAACCAGTGAATGTATCATGCCACAATCCTTTGTTGTGCCCACTACATAAATCAAGGTCGAGAAAATGACTGGTCTAACTATCAGGTCTTTCTTGTTATTCATTTTAAAGTTGGCTGACGTGTTAAAGTTGGGGAAACATGTCTGGATTTGAGAGGCAGTTCAGTGTAGTGGGGAGAGCATAAAGGAGCAGTCGGGAGACCCAGATTGAATCTCTGCTTTCTTGCCAACTAGCTTTGTGACTTTGGCTTAGTCTCTTACCCTGTCCTTGCTTCTTCAGCAGTAAGGAAATATGATTGGGTTAGGTCATCTTTAAGGGCCCTTCCTGGTCTATACCCTGTAATACTGTTCCTTGGTTCAAATGTAGAAAATGCAGTTAACATTCTGTGTGTTGGTTTTGAATACTCTTAAGGTGATGGTGTTAGGATTCCAGTGGGAACTGTCTTTAAATAGCAGAAAAGACCAAGACTGTGATTACTTTTTTGGAAGTAGATATTTGCAAAGCAGGCTTTTTAAAAAACATTGTAATGGCACACATATATTTGACTCATTGGCGTTGGTTTATATGTGAAGACATTCAAATTTGGTAAAACTTTCTGTTCCAAACTTAAGAAAGGCAATACGGTTTTGCAGTTAAGCTCAATAGGCTGGAAAAGCCAGCATGAGGAAGAGATAATCGGGGTAGGATTTTAGGACTGGAAGGGGCCTAAGAGTCCTGGTGTACCTTTAGCCCTTTTATGTTACTGATGAAGAAGAAACTGAGGCTCCGGGCAGGAAGGAGATTTGTTCAAGTTCACAGTTGAGCTGGATCACTGCACTGCCGGGTCACTGTTTTCCCACTTCAGGGCAGATTCCAGCAGTGCCCTCAGTTCCTCAAAGCTTCAGTTTTTTTGTTTTTTGTTTTTATAACTTGCACGAGGGGAGCGGAATCCCTTTCTGGATTCAATTTGAAGCATGAAGCTCTCGTGCTGACTAATGGCCCATCATGGTTTTTTGGAAAAATATTGCCTACTCTTAGTTCCCCTCCCCTCACAGTGGAATGGATAATACGTTTTGCAAGGTTTTATTTTTAATTTGATGCTTCGCCAAATGTATTTGTATTGGCTCTCCCAGCCAAGGGTTTTGGGGGTCTTCAGATGGAATTCAGGAAATCCTTGAACTTGGATTGGGGAGGAAAATGCATCTCTATTTTCACTATAGTCAGACTGAACTTTAGCATTTCACTTGATCAGGAGTATAGGCAACAGATAGAGCTGTTGCTGGATTTGCTACTTATGGCATTAATACAGAACTGCATGTATTATTGTGTCATAACTTAAAACTGTCTTGAGAACTAAGTATAATTATTTTTACTTGTAATCCTTTGTATTTTATTTTATGGATTTAAACCATTTCTCTGGGAAGGGCTCAGTAGGCTTTACCAGACTGCCAAAGGGATCCTTTGCGCAAAAATGGGCTAAAAACCTCTACAAAAGGGGTGCCTGGGTAGCTCAGTCGTTAAGCGTCTGCCTTCTGCTCAGGGCGTGATGCCGGGGTCCTGGTTTCGAGCCCCGCGTTGGTCTCCTCCGCTGGGAGCCTGCTTCTCCCTCTCCCACTCCCCCTGCTTGTGTTCCCTCTCTTGCTGGCTGTT
>NW_023248594.1:0-4399 GCF_002007445.2 Ailuropoda melanoleuca | reverse complement strand
TTTTTTTTTTTTTCCCAATGAAGCAAATGTTTTGCTGGTAAGTTTGTTGCGTGGGGGAACTGTCAGAGCCTGAGCTCAGAGACATGTCTGGGCGTGTCGGGGCAGCTCACACCAGGTGGCTAAATTGTGAGGTTCCCTCCCCACCCCGCGTGCGGGGTTCCAACCCACCTGTGGCCTTTTGCTGGGTCTTCTCACAAAAAATGCGTCTTCCCATCCGCAGGTTCCTCGCCCTTTAAGACCGACATCAAGTCCTTTGGGATCGTAGGGTCTCCACTTGTCCTTAAGGTCCCTATGCTTGTGGTCGGTCCCCAACTCTCAGCGGCTCCCCTCTTTTGTCTGTGGTTCAAAAGCAGGGAAGGGCGCGGGCTCAAAGGATGATTGGATGCCATTGCTCCTGAACTCGGTCTCTAATAATAATCACCCAAAACCACACAGGAGCTGCAGGTGGGAGCCCTTCCACAGAGCCAGGCAGGGGTTATGTAACTCCGTGCGCGATCTGTGTGGATTCATGGAGAAATGCGGTCACGTTTGCCACCTACCTGTTGTAGAGCATGTCCACCACTCAGAGACCACCAGGGACTTGGCCACTGGTGATGTGGTTCTGTGAAGGTCTGGATCTTACCTGAATGCATCTAGGATGAGAGAGGGACACCCACGGGTCTGCAGGAGGGTCAGATGTTCTCGGGTGGCTCCAACAACCTGGCAGTCTCCTAGAACCTTGACTTTTAACCAGAAAAGTGTCAGAAATCCTTGCCGTTATCAATTCTGGAAGCTTAAGGCTCATGACACCTGATGGCTCTATTTTAGTTCAGTTAACACTGAAATTCATTCATTCAACAAACGTTTATGAGCGTCCCACATGCACGTGGATAGGTGAGCAAGGCTTGTGTGGTCCTTGCCATTAGGGGCCTTTCTGTAAGTCCCAGTTGGTGGGAGGCCCATGGTGGACAGTGGGGTATGGTGGGAGTCAGCTCTGGCCTGAGCCTCCAAGAGCTCCTGGGCTGGGGGATGATTGGATATGTCCAGTCGCATGTGGGCAGTGAAGGAGGGAGTGCAGTGTTCCATCAAGGACCTGCCCTCCCAGCCCGCCGTGGTGGAGGGCACGTCCTGTTGTAGCTGAGCCACAAAATCCAAGCACTGCGGAGCAGTGGGGACCAGGAGAACATCGTGAAGGCAGAGAGAACCAGTGACACGGCACTGGGGTGGGAAATAGCATGTCCAGGGCCCCCTGACCTTGTTCGCCTCCCATCTCACCTGATGAGCCCCCACCTGGCCCCTTTCACTGCTCCCCAAGCAGTGACAAGCAGAGGGGAGGGGCAGAGGGAGAGGGGGAAGCAGGCTCCCAAGGGGCTCGATCGAGGGGCTCGATCCCGAGGGGGCAGGACCCCGGGATCAGGACCTGAGCTGAAGGCGGATGCTTAACCGACAGAGCCACCAGGTGCCCACAACCAGCTCTTCTTACCACACCCTCATACCAATCCGCTGATGATTGGTGTGCTGACCTTACGCGGAGGTGTTTGCAGAACTCAGGACAAGGGAGGAACAGGACAAGACTGTCTTTCCGCCTCTGTCTTCCTCCCTCCTTGGGGATTTCTAGTTCCCAGGGGTGTGTGCTGCAGGCCGAGGGAAAGTGCACCCCCCAGCTGGGCCCTCCCAGGTCCCCGCCAAACACTGCTGGCTGGGCCGTGCACGTTAAGGCAGAAGTAAAAAGATGAAACTTGGAGTTCTTTGGCTCCTTTGGGTTTAAATCAAACTCTTAGTGTAATTTCAAACTACTTTTTTTTTTTTGGTGGATATATTTTATACAGAGCATGTTTCAAATCAAAGAGAGAGAACATTTCCCCCCCTTCTTCCCGTGAAAGGCAGGGGGTCTAAGACATTTTAATAGCTTTCATATTCCTCGCTCCAAATATATTATTTCAGCACAATAGTTTCTTTGCGGGAGAATTGCTTAAATGATTCAAAATGGATTTAAAAATATATTTCAAGTTTTAATTTTATGCATAGAACATTAATGAGCAGAGCGCCTTCGAGACTGCCTGTCAGTTTAACAGATTCACAATATTCTCAACACAGATGTTATTCCGTCGAAATCCTTTTAGAAGGAAGAAACCAGTAATTTTTTTCTTGGGGGATGTCAAGAAAATATATTATTTTTGAAATTGTATTTTGATCCCAGAATTCTGCACAAAGTATCATTGTTAGGGTCTGGGTGTGTTGAGTCACTCGGACACCAAACTTTTATAAAAGTCCAGGAAAGAGAAGCAGCCAGAACTCTTTATTCATTTCATGGTCTCCGTGTTCTCTCGCGAGGACACTGAGCTTCGGCAAGTGGAAGGGGAGTAATGAAGACTTCACCGCGCTCTGCGTCAGCAGGGCTAGGCTTAGGGGCTAGGGTCAAGGTAAGGGTTAGGGTCAGAGCTAGGGTTTAGTGTGAAGTTTAGGGTTAGGGGTTAGGGTTAGGAATTGGGTTAGGGGTTGGAGTTACGGTTAGGGCTAGGGTTAGGGTCTTTGGTTAGGGTTAAGGTTCGGCCTGTTTCACAGAACAGTGATGGGGTGAACACATTCTGGGTGTGATGGGGAAACATGTTGAAAGAATGACTCCCATTATTTTCTTCTGTCTTCTTGCTGCTGGTTTCTGGCGTCGACGCACCTGTATCCATTTGCTTCTCATAGGGTTCCTCAGGTTCAGTCCGGTTGGTTTTTATAGGTGTTGGCATTGAGTGCCTTTGTTCCTAAATGTCCAAATTGTCCGTGTGCAGCCCCGGGACATTCCATGTTTTCTTCCAGGGTGGTTCCTGCTCTGGTGGCTTTGACCCTGCACAGAGGGGTGGTGGGTGTGAAGGAGCGTTGAGCCCAGCGCCCCTGAGCCTTATGGATGTGGACGAGAGGGAAGCTCTCCTGACTGCTCTCTGTGAAGTGGGGGGTTGGGTTAGTGAGCCGCATGTGGCGTAGGACGCTGTGTGGCCCCCAGTGAGCGCCCCACGTCCTCAGCCCCCTATTTTTATCTGCGTAGTGGATGTTTTCCTGGCTGTCCCTGCGGGCTGTTAGCGGGGGGCACTCCTGAGCGCTGCAGACCCTCGGAGAGAGAACACAGGCTCCATCCTGGGCTCTCTGCAGTCGGAGTGGATTCGTGTTCAGGCCAGTGCTGTGTCCACAGGCTTCTAGCACGGGGACCCAGCTCCCAGCCGGGAAGGGGGTTGTGAAGTTCTGGGTCACAATCCTGTGCCCCACCGTGTGTTAGCTTGTCTGAAGATGACTTTGCAGGAGGGGACCGGGAGCCAGATGTGGACTCCATCCTCCAGTCCCCAGCCTCCCACCTTCCTGGAGCAGGAAGTTTCGGGAACGCTCCCAGAGGGGGATGTGGGGGAGCCAGGGCCTCGGGCCAGAGGTACCCGCAGCCACACTCAGTTTCAAATGCTGGCATATCTTCATCCTTGGTGTAGGAGAAAGAGACATTGCAAGACTCCGTTCCCCGTTTTCGTAATGACAGGAATTGTAGTTTGAAAAATCCTTAATGCATAAAAATATGATCTTAGACTTCATATGGAGGAATAAATGACCCCCAAATTTCGAGGGAAATGTGAGAAATAAGGACAGTGATGGGGATTTATCCCTCCAGGTATGAGTATGTGCTCCAAAGACCCTGTAAACCAGTCAGCAGTGATGCGGGTGCGGGCCCTTGCCGTGTGAAGCGCCAAGTGCTGTCTACACAGCAGCCAATGTGTAGGCTCACTTTCGAGGAGGAAGGATGGACCCATTGACAAATGTGAGAAAAATGGGACCAATCATCCTCCCTATACAGAAATAAATTCTGGAAGGATTAAAGACTTACCAAGTAATAAAACAATAGTACTAACATTGCAAGAAATTTACGATACCGAACATACAATCTAGGGGCTGAGGAGAGCTTCCTAATCAGGATGGCAAACCCAAAATCTATAAAGAAAAGATTATTATTATTACTTTACTCTGTGAAAATTAAAAATTTTTCCATGCCAAAGATATCACAAAGGCAGTACACACATGACTAAGGGGGGGATATTTATAACTTACATGTCAGACAAGGGGTTAATTTCTAGACAACACAAACACTCAAATAATCTAGATGGGTTTAAAGTAAAAAGTGAATGTTTCCCCCTAGCCCCCAAGCCCCTTCCCTAGGGGGAATCGCTTTTAGTGGTTTGGTGAATTTCCTTCCAGACGCTCTTTCTTCTTCATCACACTGCAAAAGGAATTAATTTTAGTTTCCTTTTGAGCTGCAGCAGAGGGAAAGCAGGAGAACCCCCTTGGATTTTATTCCTGTTGATCGTCCTCTTTCCCAAACCTGTCATTTGCACCCTCCCCCCACCATATCTCTGCTCCTATTTACTTAATCTTTTCTTTTGCACACACTTTT
>NW_023248593.1:0-4398 GCF_002007445.2 Ailuropoda melanoleuca | reverse complement strand
TCTTTCTTTCTTTCTTTCTTTCTTTCTTTCTTTCTTTCTTTCAGATTTATTTATTTATTTGAGAGAGAGAGCACGTGAACAAAAGAGCAGGGGATGGACAGAGAGAGGCAAAAGGAGAAGATAATCTTAAGCAGACTCTGCACTCAGCACAGAGCCCAACTCGGAGCTTGATGTCACGACTCTGAGTTCCTGACCTGAGCCAAAACCAGGAGTTGGATGCTTAACTGACTGTGCCAGCCAGGTGCCCTTGTCCTTGGCTTTTCATCTAGCCTGCTCAAATTCAAGATTGCCCTTGAGCTCATTTATAAACAAATAAAATAGATAAAAAGTGAATTGCTCTGCTTGGAATAGAAGTGTTATGTTGTACGGTGGGGACGAGCCTGACCTATATGCTTGAGGGTATTCCATAGAGCATGTTTAATAAAGCAGATAATAAAAGATGTGAAGATATATTCCTCTTCCCTCCCTCCCTCCCTTCCTTTCTGTAAAGTAGGCATACATTAAAGTAGTACTTTAAGAGATTTTTTTATTTTAAACCAGGTCTGCTGTGATGATGGGATTTTAGATATTTCTTTCTTCCTTATGCTTTGCTGAATTATTGCCCTTTTTAGGTTTTTTTAATTTGAGTGTAGTTGACCAAAATTTACAGGAGTACAACATAGAGATTCCACAACTCTATGCGTTATGCCATAACGTGTAGCTACCATCTGTCATCATACAGTTCTATTACAACACCCTTGACTATATTCCCTAGGCTGTACTTTTCATCCCTGTGACTTACTCATTCCATTACTGGAAGCCTATTATCTCCCATTCCCTTTCACCCACTTTGCCCACTTCCCTGCCCTCCTCCCCTCTGACGACCACCAGTTCTCTGTATTTATGGGTCTGTTTCTGCTTTTGTGTTTGTTTGTTTTGTTTTTTTAGACTCCACATATAAGTCAAATCACGGGGTATTTGTCTTTCTCTGTCTGACTTATTTCACTTAACATAATACCCTCTGGGTCCATCTATGTTGTTGCAATTGGCAAGATCTCATTCTTCTTTAAGGCTGGGAAATACTCCATTATATACATATATCACATCTTCTTTATCCATTTATCTATGCGTAGACATATGAATTATTTCCATATCTTGGCTATTGTAAATAATACTTCAATAAAGATATCTTTTCAAATTAGTGTTTGCATTTTCTTTGGATAAATACCCAGCAGTGGAATTATTGGCTCATATACTACTTCCATTTTTAACTTTTTGAGTAACCTCCATGCTGTTTTCTAGAGGGCTTTTACCAGTTTGTATTCCCACCAAGAGCGCACAAGGGTTCCTTTCTGTCCACATCCTCGCCAACATCTGTTATTTCTTATCTTTCTGACACTGGCCATTCTGACAGGTGTAAGGTGATAACTCATTGTGGTTTTGATTTGTATTTCCTTGATGATTAAGGATGTTGAGCATCTAAATTATTGATTGCCCTTTTGTAATGCACAATTTTTAAAATAGAAATTTAGCTGATTTTGTATTTTAAAAAAATTTGCCTCATTAATTTTCCCCAAATTGTCCTGAAGCCTCAGTGCTCACCAGTGTGATTGTTCACTATCAAAATGGGAAATCATCTCATGGTCAGTGAGATGGATAAAATCAAATATTTCCGTACAAAAATGTTTTCAGTAATTGACAGAGTAGTAAGAACAAAGCAGTAGGATTTAAGGCCTTAGGGCTGAAGCTTTGACCTTGTCACCAGATTGTTATGTGGCATTAGCCAGTCAATTCCTTTTTATTTAACTTTCTACTCCTCCTTGGACCCTTGATCCCTGGGCTCATTTCTTTTGAACGCATTTCCTGAGGTCACCCAACACTTCCAAATTCAATTAGATATATTCCTAAAGTGCTCTAGTATATTCCTCCCTTATAGCTCTTATCTGGCTGACTTATAAAACTTATAAAAGTTCTTTTACTGAATTCCTCACCTATATAACAGGTTCTTTGTAGGAAAGGACTATCTCTCTTAGATTCCCTGAACTTGCTATATCCTACCTACTTGATAAATTTTTTTAAGGTAGATTTATTTATTTATTTATTTATTTGAGAGAGAGAGAGAGAGAGAGAGAGTGTGTGTGTGTGTGTGTGTGTGTGTGTGTGTGTCTGTCCAAGCTGGGGGGGGGTGGCAGAGGGAGAGTGAGAGAGAATCTCAAGCCAACGTCCAGTGTGGGGTTCTATCTTACAACCCTGAGATCATGACCTGAGCTGAAACTAAGAGTTAGACACTTAACTGACTGAGCCACCCCGGTGCCCCAATTAATGTTTTTTTTTAAATGACTTAATAATTAGTTTTCATTATTTCAGTCTGAAGAATAGGACACTTGGAACAAACTAGAGTTTCTTCCATCTCCAAAATTGCATTATTTTCTATAATTGCTCAATGATCTATAATAGAAGTGTTTGTGAAAACTGCAGTATATCATTTAGGAATTCTTTCTGACTGATAGTGACAGATACCCCAAATAACATTGTCTTAAATAAGACATGAGTTCACTTTTCCCTCATGCAAAAGAGAGATGGGCAGACAGTCATCAAAGACTCAAGATCCCATTTTTCCCTGTCCTACAACCCTTACTGAATGGCTACTCTCCTCTAGGTTGCTTTATAGTCCTTAATGGCTACTGAAGCTCCTGTCATTAAGTAAATATTCCAAGCAGCTGGAAGGAAGAAAGAATGAAGAATGAAACAAGCAAAAGGACTTTGCTTTTGGGAAAATCAGCTTCCTTTCATGTCCCAACCATTGACTTGCACATGTGACTCACACCTGGGAGGGAGGCTGGGAAATACAGACTTGAAAGTGGGCAAACTACCAAACCCCCAAAATACAGGGGTGTCCTGCTGAGAAGAAAGAGAGAATGGGTATTGGGTGGTCAGAGGGAACTCTACCATTCTTGGTGAGTGCCCCCTTGATGTCCATATCTTACAGAAGATCAGGATTGGCTCTTAGAGGCAGCCCCTCTATGAAATTTGGTTCTTTATGTCATCCGCTGTGTGACAGTATACAAGTAACCACTTGGGACATCAGGATATATATATGTAAGTACACACACACACAAATGATGGCTGATGCAGTAAGTCTGATCTTATATGGGCTAAGTATCTAATCACTGTGTTAAATGAAAATCTTGAACTATTAAAATTATCCTTAAAAATCTTTTAATTTAGTCATCAAGTTGAGCATTTTCTCACTTGCTTTTTCCTGTGCTGAACAAAAATATATGTTTTCACCCAAGAGAATCCCAGTGTATGACGATGTCCCCACCGTGAAAGCACTAGAGGGCCCAAGACCCACTCTGGCAGCACCACATGGACTTCTTCTAGCTCTGCTCTGACCCAAATGCATAGGAGGTGAATTGAGACTATCATTTAAAAGGTAACCATTTTAATACTTACCTGCTCTCAATCTTTATAGTTTACCACATGAAAATAGTTCGATTCTGTAAGTTCAAATTCTGTATATGATTCCATCACACTAACTCTGACTTTTCAGTTTCAAAGTCTGATAAGATACTCCAATGTGTACAGAATGTTGCCCAGCACATAATAGGTACGTAGGTGATCCTGAGCAAATGTCTAGACACATTAGACCTTTCTCTGTTTCTGTAAGTCTGTGCTATCCTCTGGCTGTCAGACAGTCTCCACTAAGTTGCTGGCTGTAATCTGTCCTCTAATAGTGGCCTCATGCCTTCCTATTAGTGGCACTTTGGACATATCATGCAGTGGAAGAGAGATTATTTTTAAGGGACAAGCATACACATTGCCTTACACAAAATCAAACTGCTTGATTCTATAGAGATCTTAGACTTCAAGAGAGGTTGATATTCTGGGTGGTTTTTCATTTCAGTTGCTTTTATATTTTTAAGAGAATATTGAACTGTTTCCACGGTGACATTTCATAATCACAGCGTCTGGAGCAGAAAACGCCATAATAGTGAAGCTGGAGGAACAACGGGTTTCTACATAAATCACCAAGGAGTTTGGATGGTGCTGCCCAGCTCATGTGCACCGCCCACTCTGAGGCCCATGGACAGTAACCAGTACCCAAAAGACAAATAACAAAAGCCCCAGGGAGCTTTTATGTTCTGGAAAACTCAGGCAATGATAGCAAATTATTTATGTCTTTGTATAATTTTAAAATCATACCTCTTTCTTCCCTTCATTTTTTTTAAACCTGGAAGAGCTATTATTTATGGACTTCTGCCATCTTCCTTTCTGACCCTAGAACAGAAAGAAAAAAGTAGTGGAGAGGTTAAGATGGCGGAGGAGTAGGGGACACCTTTTTCACTCGGTCCCCTGAGTTGAGCTGGATAGGTACCAGACCAGCAGGAATATCCACGGAATCAGCCTGAGACGCAG
>NW_023248592.1:0-4106 GCF_002007445.2 Ailuropoda melanoleuca | reverse complement strand
CAAGTTTAGCACTTAAAAGTGAAAAACAGAGTGTACACACTCTTCCTTCTCCCCCTCCTCCCCCTCCCCCACCCCCTCCTTCTTTTTCTTCTTCATCTTCATCTTTTGGTCTTATATTTCCAAGTATTTACTTCCACTGAAGAATTCATGTTTCCAGAATGTGTATTTGATAAGTAGATAAGACATATGGATTATTTCTGAGACTTTAATAAATTTTATTTTATGCAAATGTTTTCTTCTGCTTTTTAAATTTAGGGTTTTGAAGGACTGAGCAAATAATCATTGTCACTTAGAAAAGAATTCGTTGACTATCTTTGTGAAAGTTATGAGTGGCTAAGAATCCTGAGTAATGTTATCTAGTTACTCTAATTCATAACTCATAGAAAGCAGAAGTAAAGCATTGATGTGGACTATAGTTTAGAATTCCGTGGGGTCTTTAGTCATCAGAGGATGTCTGAGTTCCATCTTTCTGGAAGATAGGAATGACTTAAAAGCATACAGAGCCTCGAGAAAATGAAAACATATGTCCACACAAAAAATGTACACAAATGTTCACAGCAGTATTATTCATAATCGCCCTCACAGCGGAAAAGTGGAAACAAGCCGTCAGTGGACAAAATGCAGTTTATCCATACATTGGAATATTATTCAGTTATAAAAAGACACCAAGCACTGATACCTATTACAACATGGGTGAACCTTGAAAACATTATGCCGAGTGAAAGAAGTCAGACACAAAAGGCTACATAATGTATGATTCCAATTTTATAAAATGTTCATAACAGACAATCCATAAAGATAAAAAGTATATTAGTGGCTTCCTAGGGGTAGGGGTGATGGGGGGAGAAGGAGGGGGAGAGGGAAAAGGGAGTGACGGTTAGTGGGTACAGCTTCCTTGGTATTGAGCGCTTTGTGGACATGTTAAATACCATTGAATTGTATATTTTAGATGAATTTTATGGTATTGAAATTACAGCTTGATAAAGCTGTGATATAAAAAAGGGGAAAACTCAAAAAAGTTTAAAAAAAGCGAAAAAAAAAACCGAGAAACCTCATCGTGTTCTGTAAGAAGTATTTTTCTTCATTTCAGTGGCTGATATTCAGCATTCAAGACTCTTCATATGTGTGCAGTTAGCCTCACAGAACCTTCCTTGGTTTTTAAAGATTTTATGTCACTGGTTCAAATCTGCCTTCTTGTTTTATGAGCTTAATTATTACGAATAATATTCCTTCAGACTTTTTTCCTTTTTCCAGGACAAAATGCCTTGGAGGGAATGTAAATATTTTAAGTGTTGTTACAATATTTATATGAGCAGAAACGAAGAGCCAAGGGCGGCACTTTGTCCTAATGGATACTAGTACAGGCTTGGAGGTCTAACCGATTAAGATTCACATCCTATGAGCTAAAATCTTGCACAAGTTTTCTTGGAGTCTCAGTTTCCTTAGCTATGAAATGGGGTAGTGGTACCTTTTTTGCACAGCTGTTGGCTCATGTTATTAGATGAGCTAATGTGTTCTAAGCACTTTGCAAAGTTGCTTAGCACATTTATGTTCAGAAAAGCTGGAAATTAATAATAGTAATAGTTCTGAAGGAAATAATTCTATTTATTTAATGAAGGTAAATGAATAGAAAACAGCTAACAGCTTCCTCAAGCTGCTTTAATGGTAATTAGGGAGTTTCTGCACTGGTTTTTAAAAATAGAAATATTTACAGAGAGTTCACTATTAAGATACGGGGTTTTTTTCTTTCCTTTAAAAGAAAAGGTAGATAGATACCTGTAAGGAATCATCATAGCTTTAGCAGAATGGGCAGAATTATTCTCTTCAGGTCTTATTTTCAAAATAATGGATTTTACTTGTCTTAGGAAATGTTTTCCTGCCTTTCATCGCAACCGTAATCAGCACACGACCTGCTTTCGCAGCAACAGAAACAGCTGGATCGCCCATTTTGATGAGGGATTACTCTTCAGTATTTATAGTAACACCCATTTCACCAAGTGGAGTCCAAAAGAAGGAAAAAACAAACAAGTGACTTTTCTTATAACAGGTAACTGTTTTCTTTTGTATTAAATTTCCTTGCCTATTGCTCTCACCGGCTTCGGATTCTGAAGCCTGTTTCACCACTCAGGGGACATTGGAAAGCAGCCAAACCAATGTAGCCAATAGAAATTTAATACTGAAAATATAAAGCTTTGCTTTAAATATCCTGTAGAAACATTAAGCAAAATACTGGGGGATAAAAATAACCACGTAAACATGCCAAAGACCTTGAGATCCGAACAGAGACTACATTCAAAGTCAGACATACATAAATGTGTCTTTTCTCAGGGATATTAATGAAATGGTTAATTCTGTTGTCATGGCAACAAAGAACAGCTGTGATAAAAAAGCTAAAGGTCTATACATAATGCCCAATACAAGGTCTCTCTAGTTCTAAAGCTGATTTTCTTAGCTACAATAGAAGTGAGGTGTTTTCAATATCATCCTAAGCTTTCACATCAAATCCTTCTAGTTAATCCAATAAATAGACCAGTAGCATAAAAAGGAATATATGTTTGCACATTATAAACCTTATAAAAGAAGTTTACCTATGCTCAAACTGAAGAGGGGATCTGGAAAGTAAACACACGCTTCTGCAAAAAATAAAAACCCATACTGAGTACAAATTGTAAAAAATAAAATATATTCAAATGGGATATCAGAGTAATTATCAAACACATTATTACCTAGTCAGTCAGTAGGAATGTATCATATTTGAGATAACAGCATCCCAGTGCACAGCAGCAATGCCAAAGCAAAAAATAATTCAATTTTTAAAACTCACCAGAACATAATAATATAAGTGAAGGAGTTTGTTTTTCAGGCCCATCAATGGCGCCTGTGTGAAAGTGAGCTGACTACAATTTGCTGAATATATCACACCAGTGACTCCACGCCACATTATAGATGGATTTCAGAGTCTGAGGAAGACCCAGATAATATTTTCTCTTTCTTCGCAAACCTCTTCTCTCCACCTTCTGGTTCCTGGGAGGTGTCCTAGATTTCTCAGTCTTCCTCACCCCGCCTCCTCCTAGGTCTCCATGAGAACTATCCTCTCCAGGGCCTTTCATGGTCTTACCTCAGGCACCCATAGTTTCTTCCCTGCATTACTGTAATCATCGAACGGGTCTCCAATCTACTCTCCACCCAGACGTCAAAGTGATCTTTCTAAAACACAAATCAAATTGTGTCACTTGTCTGAAAGTCTCTTGGATATTCTCCCTTTACTTGGGAGAAATCCAAACTTCTTCCCTTTTTTAAATTCATCTGTCTTTATTTTTAAAATAAAAATTATATAGGTTTGAGATGTACAACATGATATTTTGATACACATATGCATTAGGGAAATAATTACTACGGTCAAGCTAATTCACATATCCATCTCCACACACAGTTACCGTTTAATTTTTGTAGCAGAGAGCACCTGAAATCTACTCCTAGCAAATTTCCAGCATACAATACAGGATTATTAACTACAGTCGTGCTGTACAGCACATCTCTAGACTTATTCATCCCGCAAAATGCACCTCTGTATCTTTTGACCAACGTCTCCCCATTTCTCCCAGCTCCCTGCCCCTGGTAAACATGGTTCTATTCTCTGCTTCCATGTATTTGACTTTTTTAGATTCCACACATAAGTAAGATCATGAAGTATTTTTCTCTGTATCTGGCTTGTTTCGCTTAATATAATGTCCTTCAGGTTCATCCGTGTTGTTGCAAATGGCAAGATCTCCTTAGAAGGCACTTCATGATCTGAATCTTAGCAACCTCACCCTCATCGCCTTTCATGCCCTGCGTCTTGCTCTCTCTGACCAAAAAGGCCTTTTGAAGCTCTCTGAATGGGCAGTGCGTTCTCGTCTGTGGTCATTTTATGACTGCTTCTTCCTTTGATTTGAATGCCTCTTTTTGCTTCACCATCTATTTCTCCTCAGTGTGTAACTTAAACTTTTAACACGTATTTTCAAAGGTAAATAACACAGTGTTACATGTAATGGTAAAAAAAAAAAAAAAAAAAAAAAAAAAAAAAAAAAAAAAAAAAAAAAAAAAAAAAAAAAAAATTTAAAAAT
>NW_023248591.1:0-4394 GCF_002007445.2 Ailuropoda melanoleuca | reverse complement strand
GTGTCTTACCACTAAGAGGTGTTAGGCCATGACTACGGGTATGGCCTACGGTATCCTAGGAAGGGAGAAAGGAAACAGTGAGGTACAACCATAATTATTCATTTCTAAAACATCACAGAAAAAAAAAAAAAAAGAGCCCACTTAAAACAAAACAAATAAAAATTCAAAACAGCTCAATGGGTGAATTTACATATGACCAATCAAGTTCAGGCCTCCCCCTCCTTGAAAATGCTTTCATCTTGATTCATTAGGGAGAGTCC
Organism: Ailuropoda melanoleuca; assembly: GCF_002007445.2. Taxonomy (NCBI): domain Eukaryota; kingdom Metazoa; phylum Chordata; class Mammalia; order Carnivora; family Ursidae; genus Ailuropoda; species Ailuropoda melanoleuca. The sequence continues at coordinate 4,134 of NW_023248591.1, read as the reverse complement.
TTAAGTTCTTCCTAGAAATCAATATGCCTGCTCCATGCCAGGCGCCATGCTAGGCTCTGGAGACATTAAGATAAACAAGACTCAAGGTCTCTGTCCTGGAAGAATTCTCAATCTAATGGGTAAGGCAGACATGTAAATAATTCCAAATCTGTGTGCTGAGAAGCCATAGAGACTGATAGTGAGCTGGTGGGCATGGGGATGATCACACAGGTTGATAAAATATTGAAATGCTCTGAACCCTTTTGTAAATACCTCCTTCTCTGAGCTCCTGAGTGATGGCTAGCCTCATCCTTACTGCCTTTGCCAACATCAGGCCCTTCACATGCCTCAGACTTTATGGACCAGCAGAGGGCCTCCAGGACCCTATTCCAGACCAACAGTTAGTGACCATTTGGATTGGTCGGTGTTTGAGATGACCCAAGACTGGAGGGATATGCGAAGAGCTATTGTAGGATAGAGAAGAGAAAATACCCTCTAGTTGGAGGGTGTGAGTCTTACAAAATATTACAGCTTCACAGAAGAGGGGACACTTGAGACAAGTCTTGAAGCCTGAGAGGGGGTTCATCAGATGGGCTTTCTGGGCCAATGCATACACCATGAGTCAAGGCAAAAAAAAGAAAAAAAAATCCCACGTAACAAAAATGGAATGAATTTAATTGGTCTCGGATGCAAAATAATCAAAAAGAGCTGCAAAAGGGCAGGATGGTACTAGGAGAGGATTCTGGGAATTAAGTCAAGGGTCTTGTGTGCCTTCCTCTGGTGGGTAATAGGAAGTTTTAATGAGGGTGTGGCATGGCCATTGCTTCTATTGTTAGACAAACATTGGGTGGAGCTTAAGTTTGTTTGTTTCATCATAGGATTTTTTTTTTCAGTCAGTCTATTACAAGAAGGTAATAGGTTATTTCTCTCAGATATGACTGCAAAAAGAAATAAAATCAGATCTCTTTCCCCAAATCCTTCTCATTTTCTGCTATGAACTTTTGGTAGTGAATCTCCTTTCTTCCCACTCTACTCATTAGAGAAATAAAGTCAATGTGTGTATTAAATTTTATGGCAGTTTTGATTTCTTTTATTAAATCACATCTTTGGTTTCAGGCAAATTTATACAGGTACTATATTACAATATTTGGAGCATGGGTCTCTGTTCATCTAGACAATCTTATGGGCGCTGGACAGTGCGCATGACAGAGAGCTGCGGAAGTTCACTGTCCATCCAGATACCCCTCCCCGTGCCTCGACAGAGTAGGTGCTCTGTGTTCTCCAAGTTTATTAATCGTTATTCCCTATCAATCTTCATCTTTCTGAAACAAAGTGTTATTCTCCCTCCAGAAGGTGTAATTAATGCCCTCCTTCCCTTTGGCTGTTTTAATCACCATTCTTTAAAACAAATCCATCTTACTATGACTTCAAGAAGCAGAAGCCAGAGCTCCGGGGACATACCTGTGTCCTGAGCAAAGGAAAATGCCGTGGTCTCTGTTTCATGAGCAACACTTAACCAAACTCATCTCAAGGTACGCTGAGTACCTACTGTGTATTAAGCACTGTGACACCCATGCTGATTTTCCAAACACAGGGAGGATACAGGCCCTGCTCTGAATTTCTCAGGTTTCCGCACATGCAGAAGACAAACAGGTGAATCTGCAATTCTCCCTCTTTTCCAGGTACAAGCGGTCCTTTACCAAGGATATCAACTTAGATCTATGTCTCAAGGATACAGCTTGTTTCCCAAAGTGTGTTTGGTGGCCTACTAGTGCTGCAGAATGTTGACAGGTTGATACAGAAGCCAAAGCTTTCCTTGATCAAATACATCTGAAAATCACGGAGTGAATAAGACTTTATTGCAGGGTTTCTCATCAGCTTTTATTAAGCGCATGTATATTGCAGCTCTCCAACGGGGTCTCCCAAATCTAATACATCAGATGACTTTGGCTGTAGATCATCCCAAGAAAGATGAGGCGCTCCCAAGAATGTATTTGAGACAATACTGATCAGCCCTGTCCTGGATAAGGGGTGAGCCCATCATCTCAAGAGCATCCCCTGTATTGTTTCCTCTAATTTCATTTCCTTACATTTCATTACCCTGGAGCCCATCTGACTTCATGGGTCAATCCCTCCCATCACGTGGGGCCTTTCTGCAGTGGGTCCCCAAACCTTGGGATTTCATTAGCTAAGAAGGCTTAGTGGCATCATGGCTGGAAATTTCATGTGAATGAATATGATTTCTCGATTTTCAATAAGATCAATTCTGGCAACTATCTCTTTAAAAAAAAAAAGATTTGTATGTATGTTCGGCACATTTGTGTGTGGGTGTATGTATGTGGAGTTGTGGATGCTTTCCTTTACTCTCCAGCTAGAAAAGTTCCTATTTATTCCTACCATTTGTTTCCTCTTCCTAAAGTATGATAGATTATACCCGTTAAACTATTGTGCTCTTAGAGGACCTAAGGAAACATGTTTTTATGGTAATAGAATCTATAATTCTTTGCTAAATTCTTAGCTTTGATAACATTTCACCTTATTGGAATGAAGGTACTGTAAGTCATATAAATCAACACTTGGCAAATGATATTCTCTGCTGACATTTCTGTTCCAGAGTTGGTATTTTATTTGGGTGATAGACATTTGCTGAATTTATTAAAAATGGTTAACTTGTCCTAAGGGGTCAGCAACTACTGATGGATCCTTTTCCTTCTCAGGAACAGTTTTAGCAGCTTATTGATGTGCTATTGGTCTTTTCTTGAACATAATAAAGAGTGTCGTGAAATCCATCTATTCACAAGTATTTATTGAGCACCTGCTATGTGTCTGGCATCATGCTAGAAGCTTGGGGTACAATGGTAACCAAGACAATGCTTAGGTATCTCTGTGTGATGAGATGGGTACTTTTGCTTAGACGTGGCTGAAGAGTGTTCAGAAGCTTGACGACTTACAAATTCAGCTGAATAGAAAGACACTCCCATTGTGCTCTCGCCTCTCCCTCCCCACCCCCACCCCAAAGCAAAGCACACGGCACTGAAACCACCACTCACACTTTTGCAGAACCAGAGACACTGATGAAAACATGGGTCTGAATGATGAACGTCTTCCTGACAACCTGCGGAACAGAGAAGAACAAAGGGTTGACTGCTGGTTCTGAATCCCAGAAAGAGCTCTCTCTTTCTCACATGATCTCAATGTGATCATGGAGAAGCAGGCTTCATGACTCGGGAACCTTCTATCATCCTCTGTAAGGCACAACTATGCTGATACCTACTGATTTGTTAAAGGGCTGAAGTAGTTGAAATGGGCAAAGGGAGAGAATAAGAGGATTTGTTTCAAGAAGGAACGGTCTTGGGGACGCCTGGGTGGCACAGCGGTTAAGAAGGAACGGTCTTCTTCGCACTGTAGGTCAGCTGTTGTCTACCTTGAACTTGCATCAGAATCACCTAGAGGGCTTGTTAAAACACAGAAGAGTTCCCTATTTAGTAGGTCTGGGATGGGACCTCAAAATTCGCATTTTAAATAATATCCCAGACACTGTTGAGGCTGCTGGTCTGCAGACCCCTCTTCTCCACTGATGTGAAAGTTCTCAGTCACTAAAGTTGTTCCGACTGAAGGCAACTAGTAAGTGGGCACTCATTTCAGCTTGGATGGGTGGAATAGTCAGCTAGATTGAATGGAATTGACAGTTTTGAGAACTTCCTAATACAGCCCCGGAGCCTATAAGGAGATTGAGAACTTATTAATAATGTCGCTATCTTGTTTAACCCCACCACACACCTGGCGGATTAACACGTGTCAAAATGAAAATAAACTCATTAACCAGGGAACCAAAAGGAGCTGTTTTCTTCACTAAAGAATTAAGCATCATATGCTCACTATCCATTTGCATGATCGTGTTGTTGGTAGTTGATAGTGTTTAAAACACAGGTATGTATTAAGTGATTCTTGAGATTCAACTGTAAGGAGTTGGAGCAGGCTGAGTCTCCTCTCTTATAAGATTAAAATATTTGGTGTCACCACTTACCAATTTGCTAAGGAAGAATGAGGGCTAATGCATTGGAAGTTTCTCTACAGAGTCCTATTCAAGTGAATGCCATGATTCATATCACCTGAGAGTCCATGATTATTGGAGTATTTTCTTTCCCTTTAGAC
>NW_023248590.1:0-4388 GCF_002007445.2 Ailuropoda melanoleuca | reverse complement strand
GCTTGTGTTCCCTCTCTCGCTGGCTGTCTCTGTCAAATAAATAAATAAAATCTTTTAAAAAAAATAAAATAAAAAAATAAAGGAGTGAATATTCCCCAATCCATTCTACTAAGCCAAAATTACCCTGATAACAAATTGCCCTGACAACCCCAAAGACATTACAAGAAAAAAGAATGAACTATATCAATATCCCTCAAGAATACAGATTTTTTTAATTCAGCAAATCAATATATAAAAATGAAAATAAATCATGATTAAGTGGGATTTAAGCCCAGGAATGCAAAAGTAATTTAATATTTAAAAACCAACTGATGTAATTCACCATATTAATAAACTAATATATTATATTTTTGTATATATATATTCAAACAGTCATCCTAATAAAAACTCTCAGAAAACTAGACAGAGAAGAAAACTTGACCTGATAAAGGACATCTACAAAAAACCTATAGCTAACATCATACTTAATAGTAAAAAACTGAATGATTTTCTTCTAGGATCAGAAAAAAGACAGGGATGTTCCCTCTCGTCACTTTTATTTAACATTTTACTGGAAGTTCAAGTCATTGCAATAAAGCAAGAAAATGAAATAAAAGACATACGGTTTGGAGAAAAGTAAAACTGTCTTTTATTCACAGAAGATGTGATCATTTACGTAGAAAATTAGATGGAAAGCACACACACACTACTAAAACTAAGTGAGTTTAGCAACATTGCTAGATACAAGATAAATAAACAAAATACAAACTATATCAACATACCAGCAGTGAGCCATCACAAGTTGAAATTTTTAGAAATATAATATGATCCACTATTCGCATCAAAAACATGATTTAGAAAAAAAGTCTGACGAAAGTTCTACCGTGACAACCTCCTTCTTCACTTCTTCCACATTTTCCCTCCTCTACTTACTGCTCCTTCAATGATTCCTTGCTCTTCCATTTCAGAGCAGGGTCAAGGCCAAACTCAACAACTCCTCAGTATGGCCAGCAAACTCAGAACATCAATGTTACTGACTGCAATGCAAGACTTTTAACAGTTTATGTGGGGATCAGTCTTTATGGTAAGAATCCGTATGAAAACCAGGGGAGCAAAGCCCTCCTGTCTCAATCACAGGTAACCTGCATTGTAATGGGCTGGTGGCTCTCCCTGTGTCCCATGTCTCCTGTTTTTAATTTATTTTACAAAAGTTCTCATCATATATGCCCCCCTGCCCAGTATGAAACCAAGTCCAGACAATCACAGCTTTTAAGGCTATGATCTGGCCCCTACCTACCTTTCCAACATTATTCTCCCCTTCACTGACCCTTCCACCAGCTAAACTGATTCACTATTCCCCACACGTCCCCCAGTGTCCCTTGTCAGTGCATAAAATTTCCAAGTATTTTCTCTCACCTCCCGCCTTGGATGGTCCCCACCCCAACCTCAATTACTCTTCCTTCTGGGCAGGTTCTCCCCAGGACTGAGAGAACTGCTGAAAATGCCTCTTCCTCCAAGAAGCCTTTCCTGACTCTATCAGTCAAGGGAATCATGCTTCCTCTGAGCTCCAAGGGTACTCTGTTCCTCAACTGAGGCCAAGAGCATTTTCCCCTTGGGACAGGTTTCTTGTCTGATCCCTGTATTGAAAATTTCATAGACAGAGGCAGAGACTATATCTGGCTTATTGTCTAAAACCACCTCCTACAGGGCCTGGCAAGACAGAAGAAACCATCAGAAGTGCTGGAAGGAAAGAAGGAAGGTAGCTTCTTCTGGGAGGAAGAAAATGAAACACTTGAATAAAGACAGACAGGAAAAGGTGATGGGAGGGGATCTGACACTCATCTTGTTCCTAGCAATGAACTGTGGGATTGCAGAAGTTGAGGTACACAGAGGAGCTGCACACACCATAGCCAGGAGCTGCTAAGGGGCTATGAGGTGCAGCAAGGAGGGCAGGCTGTTCAGGGAGAACTTCTCACCATGGCTGTGCTAGACTGGAGGGAAATTGTGGCATTTCATGTTTCTTCATCTATTCTCCTCTCCTGCTCACCAGCCAGGTGGTTTGGCTTCATGCAGGCCTTTTCAGAGTTCATCTGAAAATTCAGCACAAAGAACTATCACAAAAAGTGACTTTGTCCTTAATGAGATTTTCCAGACTCAAAAGAGTCACGTCCAGCAGCTAGAGGGAGGAAGCAGCAGGGACGATGGGCTCCTTGCTGCCCACATCCTACCTGTCTGAGGCCTGAGACCAGTAGTCCTACACCTTAACTGGGCATGAGAACCAGCTGGGGCAGTTTTTAAAATATAATTGCCCATGTCCCACCTCCAGAGGTGGAATTGCAATTGGCCAGAGCTTGGGCCCAGGTATGACCACATCTTAAAGGGTCCCATGGTGATTCTCCTGGGCAGCCAGGTTGGGAAGCTGCACCAGCCTATAGGTGCACAGGGAGGGCACCTGCCCTTATCTGCAAGGTTTGCTTAAACACCACTCTACCCTGGACCCCTAAGCGAAAAGCAGGATAGCCTAGTGGTACAGAAAGACCCTAGTTTTAGTCACCTAGGTTTGCATCCCAACCCTACAGAGTAAGACCTTGTAGAGTGACTCTGTAATTTAAAATCTTGGTTTATGCATAGACAAATCAAGAAAAACAATCCTTGGTGGCTCAGTTGTTTGGTTGAGCATCTGACTCTTGATTCTGGCTCAGGACATGATCTCAGGGTCCTGGGATAAAGCCCCAAGTCAGGCCTTTTGCAATTGTCTGCTTGAATGTTCTCTCCCTCCTCTCCCTCCTCTCCCTCCGCCCCTCCCTCCTCTTAAATAAATAAATAAATCTTTTTTAAAAAAAGAAAGAAAACAATCCTCACCTTGCATGGTTGCTAGGAAAATTAAATGGAAAGGCTCACTTCAAGAACCCCATAGAGACCCTAGAACACAGCATATGTCTGAGCAGTGCCCTCACGCTGTCAGCCTCGCCTCTAAGGGTAGAGGCAGAGGCCCAGGTGTCCCCCTCTTTTCCTGGGTGACTTGGGTAAGTCACTGGACCTCCCTGGGCTTCAGCTGCCTTATCTGTAAAATGGAGATAACTACAAGCAGTAGCTGAGCCTTTCTTTTCTCCTTCTTCTCCTTCCCTTCCTCCTCTTCCTCCCCCTCCTCCTCCTCCTCTCCCCCTTGGTCTCCTTCTTCTTCTTCTTTTCCTTCTTATCACCATCGTCATCATCGTCATTATCATTATTTGAGCCTTTCTTCTCTTCACTCCATCAGGGGAGACAGACACAGAGAGCCTCTGGGCATAGCCCTTCCATGGGGTCCAGGTGCTGCCTGGACCCATCCTCACAGGGAGCCTATGGCCCATCGCAGACAGCAGTTCAAAGAGTAGTATCTGTCAGCAAGCTCTTAAATCCCTGCCAGTGGAGGGAGAAAAGAGACTGTACCTGGAGAAGGCTCATGCACAATAAAGGAGTCACCATGAGCCGCAACAATACTCTTTAGGATAGGGGGAACCCAAGGATGGGCACAAAGGGCTCCTCCAAGACAGCTGCTGTGAGTATTGACTTCCTATCCCCAGATACATCCCAATCCAGGCATCTTGGCCCTTCCATCTTCCCCTTCATCTCAGCAGTCCCCAAGCCCTCCCTGGAGGATCCCCTCCCAGGACCTCTGAGCCCCCCTCTCCCCACTGCCATGGCCTCATATGAGCCATCGTCTCCCACCCAGATGTTCAAACCAACCAACCCTGCCCCCAGCCCACTCTCCACCTTCAACAAGAGGGATCCTCCTAAAATTTAAGTCTGTTCATATTACTCTTCTGCCTAGAATCACTCAGCAGCAACCTATTTGGCTGCAGTGGCATGAAGCATCCTTCATGTTCAGGGTCAGACCCCTGCCTACCAGTCCACCCTCACCTCTTCCATCCCCCACACCATACTGAACTGCTTGCGCTTTCTCTAAGACACCAGCACCCCCCATCCTGGGCATCTCTGGGCCTGTCCATGCTGCTCCTTGGCCTGGAATGCCCTCCCCCAACCTGTGTGCCTGCCCCCAATCCTCCAAGGCTCTGCTTTGTCACCACTTCCACCAGGAAGCCTTGCCTATAGATCCTCCCCAGGCTGAGTTAGGAAACCTCTAGGCCAGCCCAAGCCCTATGCTGTCACTTCAGTTATGCTGTTTACAAAGGTGGGAGAGAACTCAGACCTTCAGAAAGCCGGGGAAGACTCAAGGCCAAGCCCAAGGCTTTCACTCCATTCAGCTCATCACAGGTGGCAGGTACCCACAGAGTCTAATCCACTGCGGGGCCTATGGAAAGACTTCAGCAGAGTTGAGCCAATTTTAATGGAACCCCCTAGTTAGACAAAGGCAGCTGGGCTTGGGCACTTGGTTAGAACACGCTGTAGTTGTATCGCTTGCCCATATC
>NW_023248589.1:0-4384 GCF_002007445.2 Ailuropoda melanoleuca | reverse complement strand
CACAACGCCAGGATCACGCCCTGAGCCAAAGGCAGACGCTTAACCGCTGTGCCACCCAGGCGCCCCTGTTTGTTTTTTAATTAAAATAAACAAAATAATTCTTTTTTCAGAATTTTGAAACACTCTCTGAATTAGGGGAGACTCAGAGGTGTGATAAAGACTCAGCTCCATTCCTAGCTTTCAAGCACCCAGAGCATCGAGCTTCCCCTTTTGTAGCAGTAATCCCCCTACAGACTGTAAGCTCCACAGAGATAGGCTCGGGGTCTGTCTCATTCTCTGCTTCCTTCCCAGTGCTTACCCATTGCTTGATGTATAGCTACCGTAGAAGGTGCTTGATAAACCTTTGTTGAACTGACAAATGGTTATACTTAGAGGAGTTTCTTTACTGCTGCTGGTGTCAGTGGACTTTCTTGTCCCTGTGCTTTTGTGAGTCTGAAACACCAGATTTTTAGACACCAAACATTAAACTGCGATGGCACTCACCACTGGTGATCCCAGGTCATAAACTAACCTGAAGAGCCTTAGATTCTCATCTTTGTGCTTTCTGAAGCCAGAACTAGTGACTGGACAGGAGGTGGTACTAGGGAGATAGAGAAGGCTCCATGTCCCCATGCTTCTGTCTTCCCTTTGCCCCCAGGCTAACAACCTCCTGGCCTATTCCTTAATGGAGGGAAGTACACTTGCCCCAGGGAATATGGCAATTTTTGAGCACCTTTTAAAATCGCAGGAAATTCAGATGCTATTTGTTTTGTTGCCCACCCCTACGCCTTCCCCTGCTATACTAGTCAGGTCCTCAGTATTTCTTCCCACAAGAGTTAGACCTAGGTAAAAAAGAGAGAGGTGGCTTTGCTTTTGTGAGCATGATCATAGCCATGCTTATGAAAATGTATTTGGAACATCAAACTTCTGAGGACTCGAGAAAGTCATTGACTATCTTCTGCCTACTGCATTTGGGTTAACTGTCGTTCCGCCTTGTAGAGAGGTCCTGGATATACATGTAGAGTAGCCCCCAGGTGCAGTGGGAAGAATATGGAGTTTAGAGCTGGAATAGATTTCAGTGCTTTTAAATCTCTGCTGCGCGAGTCCCCGGTGACCCCAAGTCACTTAATTAATGCTGGGAGCCTTGGGTCCTCATCTGTAACTCCCTCCCGGGGATGGTCTGAAGAGTAAATGTGATTTGAGGATTGAACAGCCAGAGCTATACGACCTTTGGATAGATGTTTAGTAACTAGCACTTGATGGTTCACAGTATTTGTCTTGCTACAAATGCACTTAATACTGACGTCGTTAATATTATGTAGCTTGAATTTTATCAGTTGTTCGCCGAAGATGTAGTGAACAGACAAATGGTTAGTGAAAAGAGCACTGGTCGCATGGCTTGGTCTACATCTGGTCCTGTTCCCTGTGGGCTTTGTGACTTTGGGTAGATCACTTACATGCTGAGCTTCCATGTGTAATGAAGGCAGGAGGAATAGCCCTGTGGGAAACCTGGAAGAGGAAGCAATATATACAACAAAACACACTATACATATGTATAGTGGGACTGTTGCCGTGGTCACAAGAACGCCACCTCCATCCACATGGTGTCTGGAAGGGACCTGTCCATTCTGCAATGCCCTGAGGTGAGAATCGTCTAAGGGAGAGAATTAGAAATCACTACAAGTGGCACAGTCCCTCGTCTCCTCTGCCTCCCAGCTCCATCTTCGTGCCCTTTGTTTTCCCTGCCTTATATGGAGGCCACTTTCTTCATTACGAGAGATAAAAGCCAGCTTCCATCCTGAAATAGGTTCCTTTTTCACTGTTCTGTGAACATTACATTCCCTTCCCCCAAATTGTTATTCTGTCCTCTTGTTTTCTTCTTAATTTGAATATAGCCAGCAATACCTTATTTTTTTTGACTCTGGCATATTAAGCCTCTGTTAACTGCACGCTTCTTAGATGCTTTTTAAAATTCATCCCTAGTTTTAATTTTGTTTATCTTTCTCCTAAAGCTTAAGTTTGAGCTTTCCAGAGATCCCCCATTATATATAATCACATCAGTATTTCCTTAGGTAATGCTCTATTTCTTGGGCACTCTGTTCTTGATTGTCTGCAGAGAATTTCTCATTAGGCACAACCTTCTTTCCTGAATAACCCCTCTAGGTTTTTAGCAATAGTCTCATAGTTAAGGTTTTGGAACCTGTCCTAAAAGTCAGGAGTAGATATCTTCCTGTACCCATAATCCCTTTCCCTTACTATTGCAAATTCCAAGATGCTACAGTCCTATTCTCCTTCCTTCTTTTGTTAGCCTACAGTTGCCTTTAAACCAAGACCTCGACTGTTTTAAATAGCATCAACCTTTGTTACCCTTCTGGTCAAAGGAACTTCCTTTGTTGTCTGCATCATTATGAACGCAGATACAGTGCAATCAGTGAACTAAAAAAAAAAACCCTATAGATAGCAATTTATGGGGCACTTCCTTGCTATTTGCAGCCCCCTAACCCTTTCATTTTTGCCCCATATGGAGAGTAGAAGAGGGCCACCTGCAGAGCGGCAATGCCAGGAACCATGAAAGTTCTAGGACTCTCACAGGTGTGTACTCTCAGGTTGCACCTTTCCTAGGTAAACTGTGGGAGGTACATGAAGAAGAATTTGGTGTATTTCTTTTACCACTTTTGTGTGGAACCAGCTTTTCTCGAAAAACACATCTCTTTTGAGAATTTAAATGTTTATGTATTTATTGTTGTTGTTATTGCTGCTCTTTGGCTGAGTGTTTAGATGGAGTGGTCCAGGTTCAGTTAGCCACCGTATAGTACACATCATTAGTTTTTGATGTAGTGTTCAGTAATTCATTAGTTGCAAATAATACCCAGTGCTCATCACCACGTGTGCCCTCCTTAATATCCATCACCCGGCAGAGTGGTCTACAGAGAAAATACAACCTTTATAGATTTGATTTCTTCTCATAGACTTAGAGACTTTTTGGTTTGCCTATGAATATAAAATAAAATATGTCAATATGCAACATCTGTGGGAAGTGTCAGTCCTATAGCTTTGGGACTTTTATATCTCTGCTGTCCTTTCACTCATCCATACTGCCATCTTCTTTAAGGAAGAGATGGCATTTTTATTTTTTGTTTTGGTAGCAGCATTATTTAGATATAATTCACATACCATACAAATCACCAATTTAAGTGTACAGGTCAACAGTTTTTAGCATATTTACATAGTTGTGCAGCCATCACCACAGTAAAATTTAGAACATAGGAAGAAGTATTGTAATGTACGGCCTTCAAGCCTGCGGTAGGAGGACCAACTGAACAGTAACCCCCAGCGGGGGACGGAGTGGGGGCACTGCATTTATCCTACTTAGTTATTACAGGGAGGGGATCCTCCTTACTTAACCTGTACTCTTTGAAGTCACAGGAACAAGGTAGCCCAGGCTGCAGGGACAAGCTTCTGACGCTGTAACTGTAATTAGAGTCTCCCAAGAATATGTGAGTTGCCGGAGTTGGCTGATAAAGCCACACCACAGACTTCTTGCGGTGGTCTGGCTAGCAGTGGGAGGACTCACAGAGGTGGAAGGGGCTTCTGATGGTACTTCCTGACAGAGCTGCCAGGACCTTGACTCTGCCAATGTGCCCAGAGGTCTAAATGGGGAATGCTCGGCACATGGGTGGTGCTCAATAAATGTGTAGAGTAGATCAGGCTGATGTGTGGGAGAACAAGGACCAGAAGCGAGCATGGAAGGCTCTCAAGGATCCTGGAGTGAGTCCCTCTCATCTATCACCTGGATATCTAGAGGGGGCTCCTCACTGGTCTCCCCAATTCAGCTTAGCCAATTCCAGTACATTCTTTACATAAAAACTAGAGTGACTTTTTAAAATCATAATGTCTTCCTTTAAACCTTTTGGTTATGTTCTGCCATTAGGATAAAGAATCCTTCATTAATACTGCCTACATGACCCTTCACGCACTACACACTTCTTTTGCCTGAGCTCTCTCTTCCTCATCTTGAGCCAGTCACAACTGGCCTTTTCCTCTCTTTTTCAAGGTCGTTGTACATACTGTTTCTTCTGCCTGCCTAATACCTACTTTTCCTTTGGGTCTCAGCGTAATGATAATATATTTAGGAATCCTTTCTTCAGTGGAGCTTACATCTGCTATAGATCATTGTCATAAAGCATCTACCATTCCTTTGTGGCCTTAAATACCTCTGTAATGAAATATTGCTTCATTTAGGGGCGCCTGGGTGGCACAGCGGTTAAGCATTTGCCTTCAGCTCAGGGCGTGATCCCGGCATTATGGGATCGAGCCCCACATCAGGCTCCTCCGTATGGGCCTGCTTCTTCCTCTCCCACTCCCCCTGCTTGTGTTCCCTCTCTCGCTGGCTGTCTCTGTCTCT
>NW_023248588.1:0-4380 GCF_002007445.2 Ailuropoda melanoleuca | reverse complement strand
GCCCCCGCTTCATGCATCTGCAGTCCCTACCTCATTGTTTTGTTTTGTTTTGTTTTCTTCTTACTAGTTATTTTCCCCCCACACCTGCCAAGCTGTGCACATACCTCTCCTTTTGTGTGATAAGCTCTTTCCGTCTATCTGCCTAGGACCACCCCTGTTTTTCCTGCACAGCCCAGTTCAGGCAGCCCTTCCTGCAGGGTTTTCCCAATATGGGGCTCTAAACTGCACCTGTGCCCTGTGCCGGTCTCTGCTTCTGCACTTGGCATATGCCATATTCCCAGGGCTCCAGGCTGGCTACCTTGCCAGAGCGCGTGAGCCCTTCAGTAGAAGGGTGCGACTGCGGACAGGGAAATCTTCTGTGTTTCGCTGCATGCCTGGACCAGGCTGTCTGCTCTCTGCATGGTGGCTCTGGTTGCTAGTTTGGATTTCATCTGCTGTCCGGGCATAATACAAACCCTTTCTTGCTGAACCTGGAGGATTCCAGTGCGCTGCGGGGGTGCATGGGGTGCCTGTGTGTGGATTACCTTTCAAGGTATTCCTGAGTCGGAAGAGCTCATGCCCCCTTCCCGGGACCAGCACGGCGAACATGCTGGAGGAGGTGGGGAAGGGGCCCTTGCCACCTCTCCAGACCGAGACATGACTTTCCCCAGACCCTCGAAGCTGAATGTTGAAGTTTGGCGGGGCAGAACGTGAAGCACCTTTGCCTCCCCGCTGCTTCCCTTGTCTTATTCTTGTTGGATGTCTCTGTGTCACCCTCACCTCACCCTCTTCTCTCTGCTGCCTTAATTTTGCATGTCTCTGCTCTCCCCCTTTTCTCTGACCTTCAGCCTCCTCCTTCCTCTCCCCTTAGGCATTGTAAACCCTGATGGAGAAGGTTGGCTCTTTCCTGCAAGTGTTTGATTCTTCCTGGCTGTGCTGTTGGTCACTAGGTGCTGATAGAGTCTTTGACCATGGTTTCTGTTTAACTGGGCTTCACACCCATCAGATGTCCTTTGGAGAACCAGTTGCAGAGAGAGATGTGGTTGACGGAGAGATTATCGGTGATGGGGAGTCGCTGGGGAGCATGGCTAAGTTTGTAGGAAGGAAGCTCAGCCCCAGTGCCTGAAGACCCTTCTTCAGATAACCAGTGTGTTTCTGGTGGGTGCTTAGGATTGCCTCTAGTATTTGTGAGGTCCGTTTGGGTTTTTATTACACTGCCCTTGTAAGCCAGACATTGGTGCTGCATGAATGGGTTTGCTTAGCGAATCACGGAAGAGTGATAGATAAACCCCAGGCTTATCAGGGGGTGTGTGTGATCCAAGCACCGGCAACACTTTATAAACTTGCACTTGGCACAGCGTTGGTTTCATGGTTCACAAAGCCCTGCTGCTTTTCCAGTGGTAGTCTGACTTAATACACACCAAGGGATGCTTTCTCTGGCTCTAACTTATTGACATTTCCCTTTTTCTTCTGCTTGGATTTATCCATAACTCCTATTGAAACAGCATTTTTGAGCTCATTAAATCTGTTAATGTGTGTGTAGTGCTTAGGACAGAGCCACACACAGAAAGCACTCAGTAAGTATTAGCTGTTGTAATTGTGTTATTATTTAGAGCTTCCCCACTCGTTCTCGCCTCTCCCTCACTATGTGCTCTTCGCCCCTGACTTACGGTGCTTGTGCCTGGTAAAGTAAGGAGACAGATGGCTCTTGCGGGGCAGAGGAGGGGGCCACAGGCTTTGTCTTTCCAGCCCTGTCCAGAGATCTCAGAAAGCTTGCAGAGACCCTGAACGTAACGGCAAACCCTAACCCACTCATCACCTGAGGCCATTTTTCCGGGAACTTTCTGTCCACCTTGCTCCTTTCTCTCGTGGGGAATTTGCGCTCTGCCTGGGAAAGGAGATGAGAGCCAGTCAATGGGATAGGAGAGGATTTTTCCTTAGCAAGTTGTGCTTCAGCATATTTAAGATAACAGTAACAGTAATAATGGGGATGCCAACTGTAGCAACCATTCCTTGAGTGTGTCTTGTGTGCTGAGTAGATATGCTTTCCATGCCTGATGCCTTTTGATCCTTCCTGCAACCCTCTGAGCTGTGCAGTTCATTTTACCCATGGGGAAACTGAGGTGCAGAGATGGGGTTTTTGCCCAAGTGTAAAGCCAGAGACGGGACCCCAGTTCTGTCTGTAGAACATTTCCTCTGAACCTCTGTCCCGCAGTCTGCTAGCCCAGGTATCTTGACACTGGGACCTACAGACCCCTGGGGATACGTGAATGAAGCCTCACCATGGGGGGTGCAGGTGTGGATGGTTTTAAGGGTATCAGTTTTCAGATTTTCAGCCTCACCTATGGATCCTCCCCTGCAATTGATTGGACTGAGGCCATCCCTCCTAGGTCCATGGCTTATCCTTCCATTTTCCCAGTCATCCCTCCCCTCTGCACCCCCGCCGCCCTGTTTATAAAGGCACATCTCTTACTCAACACTGATCTCCCTCTGGTACCCTGCTCTTGAGTAGCAAACCCTTCAGAGGGCCCCAGCGAGAGGAACTGTTTGAAATGGGCGGGTGGGAACCTTCTGCTAATGCAGGCACGGCCACAAGGCACCCCTCTGCACACTCTCTCCCCTGTTTACACTTGGGGTTAGAAACAGGACTTCTCGGCCCCTTTCTCGTGCTAAGGAATGTTAAAATTTTTCAGAGCTCAGAAAACAGAACTTGCTCTTGAATTTTTAAAATGAATGATGGGTCTCAGATAGTTAGGTTCTGTTTAAAAATGAGATGCGAAAGTTTTATTTTAAAGTGTTACTGTTTATAATATGTTGGGAATTCTGTCCTTAGAAATGAGTTTATGATGAAAACTTCGGATGTCAGCCTAAAAGTAGGCAAGGTGGTGCAAGTTTTTCAAATTTCAGAATTCCTAACAAGCTGGCCATTGTACTGTTCTTCCCCCTGAGATCCTGAAGTGCGGAGTAGACGGTCTGTCTCTCAGTTGGTTTCTGCCACGGACCTTTATGCACCTAAATATTTTTTTTTTCCCCCTTAGAATTTCAGGGACATCAGTGTCTCCTAGAGCTCATACATTGCACTCCTGATTACGCACCCTTGAAATTACGTGGATTTTAGTCCAATGTAAACCTACTTCAAATTTTGATAAAACTTCTGTATATGAAGTGAGACATGTGATCATGTACACTGAGTGCTTCCGTGGCTCGGTGAGGACTGTTTGAGACGTAAATGGTAGAAACCTCGTTCACACTGATGTTAAGGGGGGGGGGGAGGACTTGATCTGCTCAAGTAACTGAAAAATAGAGGGAAGCGTCAGACGGTGCTAGACCCACTCCTCAAGAAGTCGTTGCTCTGTCTCTTGGCTCTGCTGTCTTGTGTGTTGGCTTCATTCCCAAGCAGTGTCACCGTGGGACGGCAGGACGGTCCTCAGCCATACGTCCCACCCACCGCCTCATTGCAGCTGAGGGAGAGCATCTTTTCCCCAGTAGCCGTGGTGGAAGTCTCGGTCAGGATCGGCTTGGAAGGGTTGAGACCACAGCCTCGGGGCGGGTTGGGGGAGATGCAGTCAGTCCTATTTGAAGTGCTCAGAGAGTGGGCAGGCAGTGGTTCCCAAGAGAAGCTGGGCAAGCAGAAACCCCCGAACACTCAGTGGGAAGATTAGCCCAAAGATCTTGAAGTGCTGTCAAGCCGACCACAAGTGTCTTCTCTAAAACCTTTTTATTCTCCTGGGTATGCTTCCCTTATACTCCCTACCGGCCGACACTTGCACTGTTATGGTACCCATCTGCCCAGTGACACAGTGACATTAGTGGTACCTTCTGTTCCCTGCTTGGTAATTTCAAGGCTTTTAAGGAAATGGCCAAAAAAAAAAAAATCCCTGATGTAGTGTTTTGTGATTTTTTTTTTAAAGACCATTAGTTCTGTGATTAAAGAAAAGCAATTTAAAAATGTGGAATTTCATGTGCGTCACTTTGCTTGGGCTGCCGAAACAGAGGACCACCAACGGGGGCTGGGGTGGGCGGGCTTATGGAACACATTTATTGCCCCGCAGGTCTAGAGACTAAAAGTCCAAGATCAGGGTCTCAGCTGAGTTGTTTCTTTGGAGGCTTCTCTCCTTGGCTTGTTGATGGCCATTGTTTTCTGTGTCTTCACATGGTCCTTCTATGTCTGTCTTGTCCCAGTCTCCTCTTCTTATGAGGACACCAGTCATACCGGATTAGGGCCCCACCCACCCTCATGACCTCATTTAGCCTCGTCATCTCATTAAAAATTGACAAGGCAGGAAACAACAAATGTTGGGAGGATGTGGAGAAAGGGGATCCCTCTTAAATTGTTGGTGGGAATGCAAGTTGGTACAGCCACTTTGGAAAACAGTGTGGAGGTCCCTTAAAAAGTTAAAA
>NW_023248587.1:0-3205 GCF_002007445.2 Ailuropoda melanoleuca | reverse complement strand
ATTTCTGATTATTCATACAATATCTGCTTTACGTAAAGGTATTCTATACCACAAGTATCACTCCAGAAGTATAATCATCTACAATTGTATGACATCATAATAATTCTAGAATGTATCACTGTGTTTGTTAAAATAAAGTCATACCAGAAAAAGAAAAATTAAAGTCATATGATTTATGGTAAATTTTCTATCAATTTTCACACTGGCAAAATGAGATCTGCCGATTATTTTATATCTCGACCTATATGGTCCCTTTCCTTCATTTTTCTTTCTGTTAATTTGGAAGATATACAAAATTTGGGTTTGGTTCCTAAATGGCTATTTTTTTAATGTTTATACTATCCTCCATGGCCAGGTTCCAGCATCCTCAGTCAGATTGAAGAATGACAAAAACAAATAAAATTCTAGANGTTCCAGCATCCTCAGTCAGATTGAAGAATGACAAAAACAAATAAAATTCTAGAAATAGTACTTTGAAGAAAATCCATGGGACCTTGGTGCAAAGAATAATGTATCAAAGAGCTTTGCAGTTCATCACACGTTTCAAAATTCCTTCTGTTTTGGGGCACCTCAAACGATTGAGCCACCGACTCTTGGTTTCAGCACAGGCCATGATTTCATGGGTCATTAGATCGAGCCCTGTGTGGGGTTCCCTCCTTGGAGGAAGTCTGCTTGAAATATTCTTTCCCTCTGCCCCTCCCCCCCAGTTGCTCTCTCTTGCATACCTTCTCTGTCAAATAAATAAATCTTGAAATTTTTTTTTTTCAAATTCCTCTGTTTAAAGTTTGGTTCAGGGGCACCTGGGTGGCTTAGTTGGTTGAGCATCTGACGGCTCAGATGGTGATCTCAAGGTCCTGAGACAGAACCTTGCATGGGGCTCCCTACTCAGCAGGGAGCCTGCTTGTCCTTCTCCCTCTGCCTTTCCCCTGACTGGTGCTCTCTTTCCCTCTCTGTCTCTCAAATAATAAAATTTCATAGAAAAAAAGTTTGGCTCAGCATGAAAAGGGCTCAATTAAGGGNTGGTTGAGCATCTGACGGCTCAGATGGTGATCTCAAGGTCCTGAGACAGAACCTTGCATGGGGCTCCCTACTCAGCAGGGAGCCTGCTTGTCCTTCTCCCTCTGCCTTTCCCCTGACTGGTGCTCTCTTTCCCTCTCTGTCTCTCAAATAATAAAATTTTATAGAAAAAAAGTTTGGCTCAGCATGAAAAGGGCTCAATTAAGGGAAGAAGAGAGATGTTTTTGCATCAGATTAGCAGTAATAATAGAGAAAATACTTTTTAACACAACAACAATAAATGAAATGTGTATGGCATCTAAAGGAACAGAGAAAAGCAATCTGACTAACAATTATGGTGAAAGGTCAATTTTATCCTCTCGTATTCTTGCATTTACCATTCTCCCCACCCCTCATCCTATGACTCAAATTCCTGCATGCCCAGCTCTTCACCTCTTCCTTCAGCTCATACTTTTTAGAGTTCTCTAATGCTGTATCCATAAGCTACCTGGAATTGATGACTTCAAAGATCATATCACAATGACAACCCTTGAACATTTTTCTCTGCTATGGTAAATGCTTTGGTTTATGCCATTTACACTTAGAACACTTACACTTGAATACAAATTTGACTGTAACATTGCAAGTTCAAAATAATTTTCTGCAATTAACTGAACTTAATACTTCATTATCTCCTTGAGTACAATGTTTTTTGTCAAGAAAGTCTATTTTAAATTTATTTCTTTTCCTCCTTCTTTATGGATCCTTTTACATTTTCCCTTTTGTTCAGACATTTTCAGATTTCATTGTAGTATATACAGGTCGTGGTTATTTATTTTATTTCCTGTTTGGCATTTGATGGACACTTTCAAACAGAATTCTTAATTCTGAATGATGTATCTTCAGTATTTCTTCAAAAAAANCCCTTTTGTTCAGACATTTTCAGATTTCATTGTAGTATATACAGGTCGTGGTTATTTATTTTATTTCCTGTTCGGCATTTGATGGACACTTTCAAACAGAATTCTTAATTCTGAATGATGTATCTTCAGTATTTCTTCAAAAAAATTTTTTTTCCTATTTGAATTCTTCTTAGGGGATTTCTATTATCCCAACATTGGCTCTTATATTTCCAAACACCTGATCTTAGATTTTCTTTCTTATTGCCTATTTTTTTAATCTTTCCATTCTGCCTTCAACATTTAGCTAGATCTTTGGTGACATGTATTCCATCTTAGGGTTTTTTTTTTGTTTTTTTGTTTTAAACTTTATAGGTTTTATTAAGTAAAAGTTCTATATAGTTCCTCTTGAATGGCTTTTGGTTCATGTTGCTATCATGTTCCTGTATATATCTAAATATGTGTATGTATGTGCATGTGTGTATGTTTCATACTGATATATATGTACATATACATACATGTATACATACGTATATGCATATATGTAAATATGTGTATGTATTTACGTATATACACAGATATATTTCAGCTTGTGTCTTTTAAGGTAGTTTTGAGTTCTTTTTCTCTGGAGATATCAACTACTCTGTAAAAATGTATAATAGAGAAAGGCCAAAGCAATACATGCTTCTGTATTGGTCCTGATAAATCTGGAAAGAGGCTCAGACACCGGAGAAAGACTGCTAATTACTCTCACTTACTGCCATGATGGCACAAACTCTACTGGTCAAGAGTTCTCCCTTAAATCCTTAACATAAAATAAGAATGGGGAGAGGCAGTCTTAAAAAATTAAAATCAACCAACATAGGGACTTGATACTGAAAGTGGATAGAGGGATAAAAGTTCAAATGTAGCTTGTCAGTCCCCATATGTGTTAATTAAACCCTCCCTGAAGGAGAACTATGACGCCGCTTTCATATAATGTAGGGTCAGGTCACTACTGCTATTTTGCTACAACAAAGAGACAGGCAATGATTATTCTCAAGCGAATCAAGGGGAAAACAAATGTTGAAGATAGTCTTCAGTCCCAAGGGATTCTCCTCTCCTCTTTTTTCTCTCTCTTTCCCTCTCTTTCCTTCTCTCTCTCTCTCTTAACCAGCTCTTGGAAGTTATGTTTCCCTTTCGTTTTTATACTTTCTTCAATGTTGATTTTGAGACAAGGAACTATACCATTTACCCACATTGAAAGGAATTGCTGTTAAAAATGATTTTTTTAGTAAAATAGATCTTTTCCTTGAAAACCAAAACTATCT
>NW_023248586.1:0-4373 GCF_002007445.2 Ailuropoda melanoleuca | reverse complement strand
CTTACAAGGAGCCGCTGTGTCCGCACAGGCCTCCAGACGTTCTGCAGACCCCGGCAAGGCGGCGCAGGCGGTCGGTGGAGTAGCTCGGCCTGGAAGCCGGTGAGCAGCATGGCAGCTGCTGGATTAAAAGGCTGTTCAGTAGAGATGAAGGAAACAAACGAGAAGAATGGAAATTGACTATAAACTCTATTTGCTTTTCTGAAGAAGGGGAAAAAATATATCATTGAACATTCTACCAGGAAAGGGTCTTTCCCATTGGCTGCAGATGTATCCAAAGTACCTTCCTATGGCTCATCATCGCCCATTACTGACCCTTCCTTTAGTGGCTTAATCTTCATTTCCGTGCAGGGGAACTTGCTCTTACTCTGTGGCTTATCTATCTTTCTTCACATCATTTCTTCATATACATAATGATAATGAAATACTTTATACTTTAAATAAATTTTATATTTTATGTACATTGTATCATTAGACTATCATAGCAATCATAAGAAACCTATCTTACAGATAGGTGCCCAGTAAAGAATTAAAAATCAGTTATTAAAAACAGCTAATAGTAACATTTTAACCTTCTATTTAGAAAGGAGATGTAAAAAAGTTTTTAAAACTTACACACATTTTGGAAAGCAGAGGAACTGCTACAAAAGTGTCATCTACCTATGATTGGTTCCATTACCATCCAGCCTATTAATCTTTCTAAAAAAGAGAAAAAATCAACAAGCCCAGGCATATGGAAAATTTCTCAATCAAGCAGTGGCGGCTAAGCAAAGCCTCGACTACAAGGAGATGGAATATCTGTCAGCCAAGCTGTAGCCATCCCTCGGGGACCTTTCGGGAGCCCAAATGAGGGCTGTCCAGGGCAGAAGCAGGGCTGAGCGAGAAATGCCAGGTGAGGAGTCCTACAGAATGGTTCTAAAACTAAGATGGAGCCCAGCATATTCCTCAATAGCCACATAACGTCTACAGAGGAAGAGCACCCACCGTGCAAGGGCATGCCTCAGGACAATCCCGGGTGCCTCAGGTCCCCAAGGGAGCAGCCTGAGCGGGATGTGTGCCCAGTTTGGCAAAGGCAGCAACACAGAAGTAGCTGCAGCCACAGCAGTAGAAAAAAGAGGAACCCACGTCGGGGCAGAGCCAAGGTCAGCAGCGGGAGACCAGCTCATCTATCCATCTGTCCCAGAACCTGTCCCTGTGGCATCTGCACAAATATTAACTCTTGGACTGAGCGCTGGGTCAGGAACTACCAGGGCTAAGGTACTAAATTTTTTCAGGAAATTACCACAAAGTAGAAGTTTACATATGTATATTTCAAGGAAGCCTAGCAGACAGTTGTTAGAATTTTTCAGAGTTTAGAATTCCTGGTTTTGAACACTGCTGTAATATTGAAAAGTAAATATCCCTAGACTTTGAAAAAAGACATTAAATTTTTAAAAATCATCACATTCTACAGAAAATAACTCCATTTACAGAGGAAGCTTCAGGTGAACCAATTATTCCAAAAGACCATTTTTTTTTGTAATTGAAGTTACAGCAATAATTCTAAGTATAAACAGACATTTTAAATTATACACAAATAATGAAGCCATTTTCAGTTTCTTGAACAGGTTCCTGAAAATGTCAGAAGAAACATTAAAATGCAATTATATAAATTTACATTAAAAATTAAATTTAGGCTTACACAAAACTGATTTGAATGAAGAGTCAAATCTCTTTAGAAAAATTGCTCTCCCAAACTCATCAGCTGTGGTGTTCTAAAATTTATATTTTGAAATAATTTAGTGGGGCACCTGAACGGCTCAGTCGTTTAGGCATCGAGCTCTTGATTTCTACTCAGGTCATGATATCAGAGTCGTGAGATCGAGCCCCATGTCCAGCTTCCTGTTCAGCAGGAGTCTGTGTGTGTCTCTCTCTCCCTCTGCCCCTTCTCTCACTCACTTTCTCTCTCTAAAGTAAATAAATAAAGCTTAAAAAAAGAAAGAATTCATTAGAAAATTATCCCAATGTTGTCACAGCCTAAAATATACTCTTAATAAATACATTAGAAAAATGATCCTTTCAAAATTAAAAATTATCAAAAATTAGTTCTAATCATGAATTTTCCAAAAGTGACTGACATCACTTTTAATTAGGCCAATTCAAAATGAAGCTATTAAAGGTATAATGACCCAATAAATCAATTTGCAGAAAGTCAAACCATAAAAAAAACTCCTGGTCAATCAAGATATCACATTAACAGAGTATTATTTTTCTCTATTGTGTAGAATTCTAACACCAAAAATAATATTTTCGTTAATTTTGTTACTTATGTATCACAATTACCCATATTACATTTTATAAGTAATAAAATATTTTAAAGAAAAAAACTTTACATTTCAGTATCTTGAACTGCACTTTTCCCCTGCATTTCAAACACAGATAGCCACATTTTAATTTGTATGTATGTTATGGAGCTGCACTGGGTACAAATTTCCTCTCCATAAGCACAGGCTCTAATAATGTCACTCAACATTTTGGTTAACTTTTCTCCCTCTCTCCCCGCCACCCCCCGCCCCGGCCCCAGGAAGGAGGCCAGATGATCTTTACAACATTTCCAAAATGATGGAGCTTCATTTTTCCATTTTAACTACAGGATGACTGTTGAGATGGTCAAAAGACAAATTTCCATCTCCATGATGTGCTATCAGTACATTTGATCTTTCTTCCAAAAGCAGGATTGAAGCAGGAAGTGATAGTAGATACGGCATAATTTCTATGTTGGTGAGTGGGGAGAGGATAGTGGAAATAGGTGGAGGAGATACAAACTTCTATTCAATTAACACGCCCTTCCCCAACAAGGGTGCAGCTTACGGAACAGATTCAACCTCCCCTATCTGCACAGAAGGAAAGGGTTTTATATGTGAAGAAGCATGCAGATCCTTTAGCTCTGAACAATAGTATTCTCATATAAAACAAGCAAGTGCTACTAATGTTTCTGTTTGCAAAACATTCATTTTCATATATATTATCACAGGCATATTTCTAGGACAAGGAAATAGTTTAGCTTTTACTATTTCTTAGGTGAAAAACAGAGCTCTGAAGAGCTTTTTGCACATAAAGAATTCTGAATTATTTTTAATTCTCTTGATAAAGATGAAGTTTCCAAGTTACAGAGCCCCACAATTTCAGTTAGGTGCCAGCTGATGCCAATTCTCCCTCAGTCTTATCTTCCCCCTTCTTTTTCTGTTGGGAAGCCTCCTGACTCCTGCTAGGCTAGATAATGAAAATACATGTCTAAATTGTTTAAGTTGAATTTCCAGTTTTCAGTGTCATATATTCTGTTTTGTTAGCAAGACATTTTTTCCCAGTAGTAGAATTAATAGTAGAAAATTGATGAATATTTCACTTTATTTTTACTGTTGCTTTTTTTGTTTCAAGTTTTTATTTACATTTCAACTAGTTAACATGTAGTGTAATATTAGCTTCAGGAGTAGAATTTAGTGATTCATCACTTATGTACAACACCCAGTGTTCATCACAACAAGTGCCCTCCTTAATACCCATCATCCATTTAACCCATCACCCACCCACCTCCTCTCCAGCAGCCCTCAGTCTGTTCTCAGTCTGTTTTATTGTTTGCCCCTCTCTTTTCTTCCCCCCATGTTCATCTGTTTCATTTCTCAAATTCTACATATGAGTGAAACCATATGATATTTGTCTTTCTCTGACTAATTTTGCTTAGCATAATACTCTCTAGCTCCATCCGTGTTGTTGCAAATGGTGAGATATTCTTTCTGATGGCTGAGTAATATTCCACTGTATATATGTATACACCACATCATCTTTACCCATTTATCAGTTGATGGACATTTGGGCTTTTTCCATAATTTGGCTATTGTTGATAATCCTGCTACAAACATCAGGGTGCATGTATCTCTTCAAATCACTGTTTTTGTGTCCTTTTGATAGACACCTAGCAGTGCAAGTGCTGGATCATAGGGTAGTACTATTTCTAACTTTTTGAGAAACCTCCACGTTGTTTTCCACAGTGGCTGCACCAGTTTGCATTCCCACTAACTGTGCACGAGGGTCCCTCTTTCTCTAAATCCTTGCCAACATCTGTTGTTCTTGTGTTGTTAATTCGAGCCTTTCTGACAGGTGTGTGGTGGTATCTCACCATGGTTTTGATTTGTGTTTCCCTGATGATGAGTGATGTTGAGCATCTTTTCATGTGTCTGTTAGCCATCCAGATGTCTTCTTTGGAAACACATCTATTTATGTCTTCTGCCCATTTCTTAACTGGATTATTTGTTCTTTGGGTGTTGAGTTTGATAAGTTCCCTTATAGTTTGATAAGTTCATATATATATATATATATATATATATATATATATATAT
>NW_023248585.1:0-4373 GCF_002007445.2 Ailuropoda melanoleuca | reverse complement strand
TACCAGCAGGGCATCCTTGCAGGCATTCTGCATGCAGTACTGTTGAAGCTCTGCAGCTGCCTGCGAGACCTTGATCCTCTCCACACCGGCCTCCAGCTTGAGCTGCTCCACCAGCCGCTGCAGGGCGTTCACGCTGGCAAAATAATTGAAACAATGTACATGTCCATCCATGGAAAACTGGTTGCATAAACTTTTATTCTGCCTACAGAGTGAAACACTATGCAGCCATTTAAAAAAAAGAAAGAAAAAAAGAGGGCGCCTGAGGTGGCTCAGTTGACCAAGCCTTCGGCTTGGGTCATGGTCCCAGGGTCCTGGGATCAAGCCCCATGTCAGGCTCTCTGCTCAGCAGGAAGCCTGCTTCTCCCTCTCCATGCTGCTTTTGCTCTGTCTCTCACTCTCTCTCTCTCTCTCAAATAAATAAATAAAATCTTAAAAAAAAAAAAGAATGAGGATGTTCTCTATGAACTGATATGAGTGATTTTCAGGGTATATACCTTTATACGTATGTGCGTGTGTGTTTGTACCTTTGTGTAAGAAAAATATGTACCTTTATTTGCAAAGAGAAACATAGGTAAGATAAATCATAAATGGAGAAATGTGTGACAATGTAATGGGGTAGGGATGGGAGTAGGATTTCTGAGAGTATTCTGTTTTAAAAGAGTGCGATTCCCATTATGGATTTCCATGGGCTCAATGAAACCTTCAGACTCACAAAACTACTATGGGCCCCCTCTGGCATCAGTCTGCTCGGAGAGATACAGCTTGCCAGCAGGGCAGAATGCTCTGCCATGGGAAGCCCTATAGTAGCAGACAGATCATAGAGCAGTCCAAATATCATCGATCAGCTATTCTCTTGTCCTGCAAGTGGTTGCTCAGGCACAAGGGAAGAAGTTTCACATCAGCCAAGCCTGGAACCTAGCCTGGAGTAACAGCATCATGCCCCATAGGAGGCAATAACTTATTCACAGGCGTAATTATCCAGGGTCCTTCGTATGGGACATACCCAACTGTAACAGTCACCACACCCAGGGAAACCCCAGCTTATGACATTTACATCAAGTATTTATAGTTCATTCATAGTTTCTACCAGTCCACATGCTATTTACTGATCAGAGGGCACTTAGGTTTGCCATAAGTAATGTTGCCTCATCAAACTGGAGCATTAAAAGGATTATGATGATAATCAATAAAAGATGAATAAAAATGCATTAGTCCGCTGTGTTATGAGAACGTAAATTAATAAAATATTGGGAGAAAGGAGTTTTAAAAAGGAAAGTTATTCTTTACAGAAACTATCAGGTTGTAAACATAGAAAATTTATTTTTAATAACACCATTTCAACTCTTGTAATAATTGGTTTAAGCAAGGATCGCAGCAGATGCTAAAATCCTTGAGTGAAAGATTATTAGGAAACGATTTATTCACATGGTCTCCAAGCAAGACTCTGTAGATTATTTTATTAGTTATAAAGGAAAAACTTGTGTTTTTTTTTTTTTTTCTGTTAAGAGATCCGGTAGTTATCACCTTAACCAAATGATCAAACTTAAGATCACCAGTTATCAATAATTTAATATAGGGGCACCTGGCTGGCTCAATCAGTAGAGCATGCGACTCTTGATCCCAGGGTCGTGAGTTTGAGCCCCACGTTGGGTGTAGAGCTCACTCAAAAAAAGAATCTAATATAAAATGTCCTTTGGTGTGATGTAGTAAGTACACAATCTCATGTGTGCTATATTCTTACCAAAAATGTCTAACTTGAATCCAATCATGAGGAAATAATCACACAAATCCAGACAAAGGATATTTCAGAAAACAACTGGCATGGATCCTCAAAAAAAAAAAAAGTCAATGTTGAAAAGAAACTAAAAGGCAAGAGCACTGTTGAAGACGAAGAGAATAAAAAGGCATAAAGCCTGAACACTGAGAAAACTGATTGGATTCTGGATTGGGAAATAAAAAAATCTATAGACGTGGTGACAGTTGAGAAGATTCGAATATGGGCTATATGTTTGGTGATGTTATTCATTAGTGTTCATCATCCTCGACATGCTTATGGTACTGCGGCTTTGTAGGAGAACTTTCTTACTCTTAGGAGATGCAGGCAGAAATTCTTTGAGGTGAATATCATGAATGTTTCAACTTATTTTCAAATAATTTAGAAAAAAACAAATATTGAAAATGTGGTAATATGCACAACATTTGGTGGATCTAGTGAAGGGTGTATTAGCGTTGTTGAAAATATTCTTTTTTTTTATTAAAGAGAGAGAGAGCACGTGAGCATGCACGCACGCATGAGCAGAGAGGAGGGCAGAGGGAGAGGGAGAGAGAGACTCTTAAGCAGGCTCCATGCTAAGTCACTGGGCTGATCTTAGGACCTGGAGATCATGACCTGACCCTAAATTGAGTCTGATGCTTAACTGACTGAGCCACCCAGGCACCCTGTTGATGAAAATAGTCTTTTAAATTTTCTGTAGGTTTGAAAGATTTTCAATATTAAGTGTTGGGAAGAAAGCAATCTGGAAGAAAAATTATTTTGAGCCCAAAGTTCTTTGCTAAGGGAAGTTGTTAATCATTATGAAGACAAAAGAAATTCATCAAACAAGCAAAGAAGAAAGTTTACCTCTCTTTCTGAAAGTACATTTTTTTAGTATGCACTCCAGAAAAATAAGGCTGAAAACTAAGAAAGTGACCACAGGCTGATAGTCTAGAAAGCAAAGAGACCAAATTAGAATTCAGTGGGCTCTAAGAAGACTATAGTGGATCCCAAAGGAGATATAGAATGAATAAATTGGACTATATAGGAGTATAGTAATGAAAGCCTATAATTTTTTTGTTTTTTGTTTTCTTGAGTTTATTATCATTGCTTTTATTTTTTTAACTTCAATTAGCCAACTTATAGTACATCATTCGTTTCAGATGTAGTGTTCAATAATTTATCAGTTGCATATAACACCCAGTGCTCATCACATCACGTGCCCTCCTCCTTAATGCCCATCACCCATGAAAGCCTATTATTACCCTCTCAATTAAAGAAAAGCAGAGAAACAAACAAAAAAGCGCCATTACTGAAGCAATTTGTTGTATTTAAGAAAAGCAAATCCATTTGATCTTGACACTAGGCAAATTCTCCTTTGCTTGGCATGAGGGTCATGACCATGGAACCAGATAGAAGAAAACACTATGTAATTATGCCACATAATTCAGCTCTACAATTAACTATGTTATTATATTAAAAATTTTATTAATTCTTCTACTTTTAGAATACTTAATTATGGTTACAGAAAATAATAAAAATGTCGTCAATGTTGACAATAAAAAATAAAGGAACAGCTGACAAATGATGGAGAGGAAGGAGTAGAGAAAAATGTAGAAGTGTCATAATACTTATCAAGCGTCAAGAGATACTGTAGAAAATTGGTAGAATCCGAAATAAGGGTTTAAGTGTATTATTCAGAGATAAAAAGGAGAAACTAAATTAATGAGCCAACAAGCAAAAATGGGAGTGAAGAGAGAATGTGGGAGTGGTGTAATTGAATTAAATCCTCACCTAAAATACAGGGAAGTCAATAGACCGTGTCCAAAGTAGACAAATGAAGGAATAGTGCCATGAGCTGGGATTGTGGGGAAAAAAGCACCCCCATATATTGCTGATAGGATTGTGAATCTCAGTAGTCTATCTTAGGATAATATGTATTTAAAACCTTAAAAATATGGATACTCTTTCACTTAGTAATTCTACTTGAGGGAATGATCCTAAGGAAATAATTATAAGAGAGTTACCGATAAGCGTGTTCATTGTTAATACAGGTGATACATTGAGAGGAAACCAAATAAAGGGGATTTGTTAAATACATTTTGGATTACCCATAAAATGGATGATTATAACCATTAAAAATAACAATGTATATTTCATTCAGGAGTAATCATGGCTATGTTCTTTCATTGATTCATTAAGAAATATTTATTGGGACACCTGGGTGTCTCAGTTGGTTAAGTGTCTGGCTCTCGCTTTTGGCTTAAGTCATGATCTCGGGATCCTGGGATTGAGCCCTGCATTGTACTCCGCCCGCAGCTGAGATTCTGCTTGGGATTCTCTCTCTCCCTCTGCCCCTCCTACAGCTCGTGCTCTCTCTTTATCTCTCTCTAAAATAAATAAACAAAATCTTTAAAAAAGAAGAGATATTTATCCAGCACTCCCTACGTGCTAGGCACTGGTCTTGATGGTATGGATGCATCAGAGATCAGAACAGATAATGTCTCTGCCCTCATAGAGCTGAGACTTTTTTTTTAAGATTTTATTTGTTTATTTATTTGACAGAGAGAGAGACAGCCAGAGAGAGAGAGGGAACACAAGCAGGGGGAGTGGGAGAGGA
>NW_023248584.1:0-4366 GCF_002007445.2 Ailuropoda melanoleuca | reverse complement strand
TGAAGACAACACAAAGAAATGGAAAGACATTCCATGCTCATGGATTGGAAGAACAAATATTGTTAAAATGTTTATACTACCAAAAGCAATCTATACATTTAATGCAATCCCTATCAAAATACCAACAGCATTTTCCACAGAACTAGAACAATCCTATGATTTGTATGGAACCACAGAAAACCCTGAAGAACCAAAGCAATCTTGAAAGAGAAGAAATCTGGAGGAATCACAATTCCAGACTTCTAGTTATATTACAAAGCTGTGGTAATCAACAGTCTGGTACTGGCATAAAAAAATAGACACATAGATCAATAGAACAAAACAGAAAGCCAAAAATAAACCTACAATTACATGGTCACTTAATCTTCAACAAAGCAGGCAAGAATATGCAATGTGAAAAAGACAGTCTCCTCAAGAAATGGTGTTGGGAAAACTGGACATCTACAGCATAAGAATGAAACTGGACCACTTTCTTACACCATACATAAAAGTAAATTCAAAATGGATTAAGGACCTAAATGTGAGACATGAAACAATAAAACTCCTAGAAGAGAGCACAGGCAGTCATTTCTTTGACATTATTCATAGCAACATCTTTCTAGATGTCTCCTGAGGCAAGGGAAACAAATACCAAAATAAACTACTGAGACGACATCAAAATAAAAAAGCTTCTCCAAAGCAAAGGAAGCAACCAACAAAACTAAAAGACAACCTATGAAATGGGAGAAGATATTTGCAAATGATATATCCAATAAAGGGTTAGTAACCAAAACATATAAAGAACTTACACAACTCAAGACCAAAAAACAATCCGAATAAAAAATGGGCATGAACAGACATTTCTCTAAAGAAGACCTACAGATGGCCAACAGATACATGAAAAGATGGTCAACATCATTCATCATCAGGGAAATGCAAATCAAAACCACAATGAAATATCACTTCACACCTATGAGAATGGCTAAAATCAAAAACTCAAGAAACAAGTGTTGGTGAGGATGTAGAGAAAAAGGAATCCTCAGACACTGCTGGCGGGAATGCAAACTGTTGCAGCCATTGTGAAGACAGTATGGAGGTTCTTCAAAATAAAAATAGAAGTACCCTATGATCCAGTAATTGCATTATTTATCCAAAGAATACGAAAATAGCAATTCGAAGGGATATATGTAGTCCTATGTTTACTGCAGCATTATTTATAATAGTCAAACCAGGGAAGTAGGACAAGTGTCAATTGATAGATGAACAGACAAAGATTAGGTATCTATCTACCTATCAATCAACTGATCAATAGATACATAATGCATATATAATATATATTAATATTATAATATATTAATATTATAATAATATTATACAGCCATAAAAAAGGATGAGATCATGCCATTTGAAACAATATGGATGGAGCTAGAGAGTATTATACTAAGCAAAATAAGCCAGTCAGAGAAAGACAAATACCATACAATTTCACTCAAATGTGGAATTTAAGAATCAAAACAAATGAACAAAGTGGGGGGGCGGACCAAAAAACAAACTCTTAACTATAGAGTTATAGAGAAAGAACAGATGGTTACCAGAGGGGGATGGGTGAAATATGTGAAGGGGATTAAAAGTATACTCATCTTGATGAGCACTGAGTAATACATGAAACCATTGAATCACTATATTGTGTACCTTAAATTAACGTAACACTATGTGTTAACTACACTGGAATTGAAATAAAAATAAGTACATTTTTAAAATTTGCGTAAGTATTTAATATGTGGTATGATTTCATTGCTCTGGTGTGTGTGTGTCCAGCTAGGAGAGATTGAGAGAGAGAGAGAAAGAGAGGTTTTGTTTATTTTTGAAACACATGTTTTCATTTAGAACTGTTTTTTGGGTGTATTTGGGTATATCAATACATTTAAGTCATTTTTGGTAGTATGATATTGCCTTAATGATATTCCAAAATATAAGTTCTGAGAATTCATTAATTTGGGAGTAAAGGTGACTTCCAAATGTGTTGCTATTATGAATAATACCCTTATATTTGAATTTGGGTCCTTAGTTCTATTTAGTTCCTTACAGTTGATTATTAAAGACAGAAATAGCACATTACAGAATATGGACATCTTTAAAGCAATGTATACATACTAGCATGTTGGTTTTCAGAAAAATCTGAAATAATTTATATTTTGTCAGTATTAAATATAGCTGCCTGTCTTCCAGCAATGATTTTTTGTTTGCTTAATCACTGACAAATCATCAGAAGAAAATTTTTTCTTATCTTTTAGTTCATTATGGCTGATATAGCAGATTACCAAAAATTCAGAGGCATAAAACAATGCCTATTGTCTTAGAGTCCTGTAGGCCAAAAATCTTTTATGTACTAATTCATTCCTTGCTTAACAGTAGTATTTTAGAACATATTTTAATGTCCTCTTCAAGAGCTACCCATTCTGCTCCTTTGATTTGTGTCTTTGTGCAATCTTATCATGACATGTGCAATACTATAGTATTAACTGGAATAATAGGTGGAGGTGTTCCTCATCACTTTTGTTTCAAAATTCATGATGATATATATTTAAAAATTTTAACTCTAGAATTGTTCACTTGTAAAGAAATCCATTAGGTCTTTAATGGAGGCTTTATTAATCATATAAGTAAATTTAAGGTAAATTTCCCTCCTTAAAATTTATTTCACTTTTAAAATGATCCTTTTAAACCTGTGTAAATGGGTGTGATTTTTTTCTATCTTTTTATATATAGTTCCCACACATTTCCTATTATGGTTATTTTGAGGAATTTTGATTATTCTACAGTCAGTGGGATTTTTTTGCTTTGAAAAGCTTGTGTATTCAGCTCTTTTCTGTCACTTTTATAAATGTTTACATTTCAGAATTATTCTAATGATTTTTGACATCCTATGTAAATATCTATAGTCTCTATAGAAGATATTATTTTGATTATTTTGACTCTTGCTTGTTAGTGATTGCATTTGATTATATTGATTCTTGCTTTCTGATGGTTATACCTTTCATTTATTTTTTTTCTTGCTTATTGCAGGAATACCAGCTTTCAGTGTGGTAAATATTAATTTTTTGCAATTTTATTAATTATCATGGTAAATCATCTGCCATCATTTATTTTGTCCACTTATTGTCAGAAAGCTAATAAAGTCCTGTTAAATTAATACACAACTATGTTTCTGGTGTTGTCTTCTTACATTTTTACTAATATTTGCTTTTCTTTATAATGCTTTTCTTATTTTTTTAAGTTTTTATTCAAATTCCAGTTACTTAACATACAGTGAAATATTAGTTTCAGGTGTACAATTTAGTGATTCAACACTTCCATACATCACCTGGTGCTCATACAAGTGCCCTCCTTAATCCCCATCACCTGTTTTGCCCATTCCCCCACCCACCTCCATTCTGGTAACCATCAGTTTGTTGTCTAGAGCTAAGAGTCTGGGGGCGCCTGGGTGGCTCACTCCTTAAGTGTCTGCCTTTGGCTCAGGGCATGATCCTGGGGTCCTGGGATCGAGCCCCACATCAGGCTCCTCCACTGGGAGCCTGCTACTTCCTCTCCCACTCCCCCTGTGTTCTCTCTCTGTCAAATAAATAAATTAAATCTTTAAAAATAAAAATTAAAAAAAAGTCTGTTTTTTGGTTTGCCTCTCTCTCTCTCTTCTCTCTCTCATTCCACTTTGCTTGTTTGTTTTGTTTCTTAAGCTCCACAAATAAGTGAAATCATGTGGTATTTGTCTTTCTCTGACTGACTTATTTCACTTAATGTTCTTGCTTCTTAAACCACAATGCTTCATCAATATTACATTTTCTTTGTACATTGCATCTTTTGGGAATATATAATTACCTTCTCCCTCATTTAATATTTTTGATATGTATTTTATTTTGCATAAAATTAATAATGATACTTATTACCATTTGATTGGAATTTATCTGGTAAAATTATACCATTATTTTTAATTTTTACTTTTCTCGGAATTTTATTTCAGTTTTGGCTCATATAAGCAGTGTAGGTTAATATTTAAGACTATTTTATAACAGGGGAGGAAAAAAAAGTTGTATTTATTACAATAGATATGTTTGCCTGTATTTCCCTTGGATATAATCCTAATTTCCACACTTCCTTGTTTCACTTTTTCAATATTTTTTAACTTTTGCCATGTTAAATTTTATTTTGTCTTATGTTTTTCCAGTGATTTTAATGTTATCAGTGTTTACTAGAATAATTATTTATAAATAATTCCCATTAAAATTTTCAAAAATATTTTGCTTCCTGTTTAAGTCTTCATAGTTTATAGGTTTCCAGGAAGTCCTCCATCTCTTCCAGATTGCTTAATTTATTGGCATAAAGCTGTTGA
>NW_023248583.1:0-4361 GCF_002007445.2 Ailuropoda melanoleuca | reverse complement strand
CCCCCCCCCAGCTATTTTGGGACTCCTGTCTTGGCCCACTCTTCAAGGCGAGGCAAAGACGAGAGAAAGCCCTCGCGAAAAAAATAGCGCACGCCACTTTTTATAGTGGGGAGTGTTTATTGTCGTCTGGTGAGCAGAGGGGGCTCCAGGGGAAGGAGGGGCAGGTGCTGGAGGCCCCAGTGGGGCTGAATAGCACAGGAAAAGTAGGGGTCCAACATAGGAGGCCAGAGGGGTCTGGTCCGAGTAGTCACTGGCCAGTCCCAGCTTGGCCCAGAACCCAGCACTCTTCCAGAGTTGGGGGTGGGGGGAGCATGCAGTGAAGTCTCTCACTCACCACAAAACAAAGAGAGACTGAAGGGGTCTGGGGCTAACTGGGGCCACACAGAGAGCCAACCTGGAGCCTCCTTTTAGCCTAGGAAGTTACTTATTTTCCTCCAAAAAATAATGCCCTGCAGCCTGAATCCAAGCTTAGGCTTTCCAATGCTCACAGAGTATGGTGGCCAAATTGGGAGTGTGTATGTGTGGGGGAGAGGTCAATGACAGATTTGCTAACCCTTACACAGTTTAACCTTACACAGTTTAACCTTCACATGTCAGGCATGATGCAGAAAATAATAAAATAAATTGCTTATATTGAATGTTAGCTTTTAGAAGACTTAATGAAGAATGCTTCTGTGGAGGCACCAAACAGGATGGAAGTTTCGCTACACCTTTTATTATTTCAAATATAGATCAACGAATTACATCAAAACTACAAGCAACAATTAGTATAAATAATACTTTAATCAGTGGCAGCAGAACATTGGTCAATTCTATTAAAAAAGCATCTTGTGTGAACAGACACCATGGGGCTGACTGACAATGTCATCTCCCAACAAAAGGCTGCAATGGACAAAGTGAGATGGGAGTCTGAGGAGCAATGTCCTCAGTAAACACTTCACTCCTCCCCAGTCACGACCCCAACACAGCTTAAAAAAAAAAAAACAACCACCACCAAAACAAACACTTCTGGCTCATATTTGGGGGAACAAACTGGAAACAAATAAAAGCAAATGGGCACCGTGCCTTTCCACATCTAGGTTTCTCCAGAGTACGTTCCCAGATGGAAACTCACTTCCTTCCCTGCCCTAGATGGTGTTGGTTGGGGGGAGGCACTGCTTCTTCCCTGCCCCACTCCTGTGGGCCCAAATGGACGCTGAGGTCCAATTGGGACCACAGGGTTGAGGGCTGCCCCCTGGGCCATCCAGGCTCCATTAACATTTCAAAAGACAATCCCCGGAAACTGAGGAGAACTGAAACTTATAAACAAAGAAGTTGTTTCTCTGATTAAGTTACTTTTCAAAGTAGTGGGGCTATGTTTGAGAAGGAGCTTGGGTTTTTCTTCATCAAAACATGCCTCTTGGCTTTCCTCTGGGGCATGGGTGAATGCAGCTATGCAGTTTTGGCATTTGGTCTGAAGCTGGGGTGAATAACCTGAACTTCTGGGAAGGGGAAAATCTATATAATAATCTTTATAATATATATGTAGTTGGGTGTTGTGAAAATATATACTTTTTCTCCTCCCACGTAGAAGGTTCAATATATTCACAGATTTGGGCTTTAAGAAAGAATCTTAGCAACTTTCCAACTTGCCTAACCATAGCGGCTCTTTTCAAATGCTACCTCCAAAGACTGCTCTCCATGTTAGAGGGGAAAAAAAGAAGAGAAGGGTAGTTAGAGTCCAAAAGGTTAAGGGTTTAGAGGTCAGTCCTCCCGGCTGAAATACAGCTAATCGAATAGAAAATTTGTCCTCTGGATGAACCTGATTCTGTAATTTAGCCGAACTTCAGTAAAATACCTTTTCAGCTTCTCAACGTGAGGGCGTCAGAAAAAAGACATCTTGACTATGTATGAACTCTTTGCTTTTTGTCATAGAAACAATGATGCGAATAATGCAGGAATATCCATCTTTAATATCCCGACGTGGCGATATTCAAGTATTGCCATGTGCAAGTCTGAGAGCCAGGCTCACCCCAAGGAGGAACAAAGAGCTGTCCCCAGGGTCTAATACAAAAGACCAAGGCTTGGAAGATACTTTAGAGAAGTGGAATTTCAGCCTAGGGCCTCCAGTGAATACCTGCTCTAAGCTTTCAGGAGACACCAAAGAACACGCACTTGCGTGCAGAAAAAATCTTTTTTCTCCCTCCACTTTAAATATATTTTAAAAAATTATCTCTGAACCTTCTAAAGTGTTCTGAAGCATTGAAAAAATAGCGCCAGTTCTGAATCTCTCTTTCAAGCTCATCCCTTCCCCCCCCCTTTTGTCACTTTTCCGTAGCTACAACCAGGGGTTTCTTTTTGGAGCCCGAGGCTCTGGGCTTTAAACTTCCAAAGTCTTGTTTCATTTGAGTATATGAACTCTGGCCATTACCTCTGACTCTTTCCCCCTTATCCTTAAGGGTCAGCATTTTAGAAAAATGAGCTTTGAACCCTTCTCAGGCAAGGCATAAGAAAAATGACTGAAGAACATCACTTCTGTTGTTTGAGAGTGACTGTTCTTAAACCACTACTCTTTAAGGCAAGGAAGAGGGCCTGAAACTTTTATACTTTTACAATTTCTGTTTCTAATTAATGTGTTGAGAAAAACTTCCTTACATTTGTTTAAAAAATGAAAACTTCAGGGGAAAAGAACCCTAAGACCAACTTTTGTGGACTTCTAGATTCAATTAGTTTTTTCTCTTTTTTAAAGCAAGATTTCCCCTACTTTCCCACTTTCTCCCCACTACAGACCCCCTCTCCCATAGAGGCCGTACACCAATTCCTATTAAAAAAAAAAAAACTGCTATATGGGTTATTTGGAATCCAGCATTTGGAATCCAGTTGGAACAGAAAATTCAGTCATTATCTAATGACCCAGAACATAGAGGTTTTGTTTTCTTTCCCCAGAAGGAAAAATGTTGGACCATTTGTTTCTTTCTTTTCCCTTTTCTTTAATCACCCAGAACTAGTTGTAAGCACAGTGCTGAAAAAAGCACATGTGGAAATATATTTTCAAGAACTCAACTTTGAGTGGACCCTTTGCTTCCCTCTAAAAGGGTTAAGGGCCCCCTACACACATATCTGGGGAGTGGGGAGGGGGTGGAGTTCAAAATGCCAGTTAGACCCAGAAGTTAGTCCACACATCTCTGGTTCTTCTCCCTGAAACTCAGCCCCTTTCACTGTCTTAAGATTTGTGGCATTAAGATGTCAGTTATTTCTGTACCCCATCCCCCAACAAATAAATATTTAAGCAAATATAATCTAAACATAAAATAACCCGTTTCCACTTTTCTTCTTAGACTCATTTCTTTGGGCATGGGGCCACTGGGAGCAAAATACTTTTTTCCACACTGGAAATTAGACAGATAACCCAGAAAGTTCAGAAATCCTGGCCCAGCTCTCCTGTTTCCACTGAAAGCACCTAGCACAGGGGTGGCCAACCTTCTGCCTCAACTCCCCCACATTATTAAACCACAAAGATCCCTGGAGGGGTGGGGTGGGGGAGGATGTTCAAATTCACGCTGGGATAAAGTATCCAACCTTCGTTTGCAAATTCAAAATCCAACAGCAGAGATTTTCATAAGTTTAATAACTCGCCAAGGTTTAGGTTCTCAGTAGCTCCTGCCATATGATAATGTACTTAGAGAATCCCGCCCCCCTCCCACCCCCATCCCACTCCAGGGAGGGGGCTGCCCTAGGGCAGGATGCTAACCTAGTCCGAGGGCGGCCTACGTGTCCTAGGTCCACCCCACAGTACCTTAGAGCCCAGGGAGGTGACAGCAAGCCCGGCCTGCCCCCGCAGCTTCGGCTCAGCCAGGAGCGCAGGGAGGAATGGGCCCAGGGTCCCCTCTTCTATAAGGTCGTCAGGTCCGTGTGGTGGTCCTTGGCCAGTGGCTGCAAATGCTGGCCCGGAGCAGCTGAGGAAGAGCAGGAGGAGGAAGAAGAGGAGGACGAGGATGAGGACCTGCCTTTGGTGTTGGGCAGCTTGTGGTCTTTTTTCCACTTCATCCTCCGGTTCTGGAACCAGATCTTGATCTGGCGCTCCGACAGACACAGGGTGTGAGCAATTTCAATCCGACGGCGCCGCGTCAGATACCTGTTAAAATGAAATTCCTTTTCCAGTTCTAGGACTTGCTGCCGGGTGTAGGCCGTCCGGGACCGCTTGGGCTCCCCGCCAGTGTAGTTGGGGTTCACTGCGAGACAAAAACAGACAGCACGGTCAGGTCAGCGCCCAGCCACTCGTTAGGCCCCTCGCCACTGCCGCTCACTTCCTGGCGTGCCCCGAGGCCCCGCGGCCCTCCCCGCACACTCCCCAGCCCGCTCCCTTCCTCCCTCCCACCCTC
>NW_023248582.1:0-4346 GCF_002007445.2 Ailuropoda melanoleuca | reverse complement strand
TGGGACCGGCAGCGGTGGTCTCCGGGGTGGTGTCTTCGGAGTCTTGTCTCATCATAGGGGTGCTAGGACCACCCTAACTTCAGATAGTGTGCTCCTTTAATAAGGCAATGCCTAAGAGACTACGTGTTTGGATTCTCTATTCAAGGAGCGTGGTCTCCGGACTCTGACCCCCTTCTCTGGGGCAAGTCAGTCTGCCTAGATCAGAGAGGACACGGTTTTGCTCTGGGACTCAGCAGACATTTTGAAGACACTATCTCTCAGGGCTCTGACCTTGACTGTTCTCAGCTGAAGCGGAAAGGCACTCTTTGTTAAGATACCGGCTCCGTTTGTTTGCCAGCTTGTTCTCGACCCTCCCCTGTGGTGGCCAGTGGTGGGGAGAGGGAGGCATGCTCCTAGTGGCAAAGGTCGGGCCCCCCAGTGACCACTGAATGGTCCACAGCCCCTCATTAGTGCAGTGTGGATGGAGCCGGGCCAGCTCAGCCAGGAGAAGGGACGTCACCTTTCATTCTGGGGCTCATTAGTGGCCTTCGTCCTCCGGCGTCTGGCCTGGCACCAACTCCCATTCAGACTTTGTCACTACCTGGCATCTCTGTCATGTCTGAAAATGAGCTACTGAGGCTGTCTCCGAAAACTCTCTCTCTAGCTCTGTCAGTGTGTTCCGGAACACTGGGTGAACTCATTTTCCCCTCTCCTGGAGCCCAGAAAAACAGCTCCTTGAATAATGAAGGAGGAGGCCATTTCTTACCCCAAACCACTTTGGTTTTCAGGAACAAAAGGGAAGCATACGGCTTTGATCACTATGTGTCATCGCCTCGTACACGCATTTCACTCCTAATTACTCAGTTGGAACCAATGAATTTTTCCTCATCAAACTATTGCCGGTGAGGATATGGGCACATTTCCACATAGAATATTTCGGGAGAGCTGGAATGGATCCAATCAGCAAAGGAGTGGGAGAGCCCCAGACACATCGCTCTTTCAGCTGCATAGTTAGACTGAATTACTTTAGAATAATTATCCTTGGCCAGTGGTTTGCCACTGGGGTCATTTTGTCCCCAAGAGGACGTTGGGCGATGTGTGGATACATCGTTGGTCGTCACACTGGGATGTCACCGGCATCTAGTAGTTTGAGTCTCGGGAAGGGCTGAGCAGGACAGCCCCCGCCTCCCGCCGTACCAAAAATAATTATCTCTTGTATCGTATCAGTAGTGCCCAGGTTGAGAAACCCTGTCCTCTCAAAATGAGTTTGAGACTTTTGTAATTAACACAATGAACCCAGTAGGAGATGTGACCGAATTATTGGATTTTCATTAATTGGAGACAGAGTATTTCATTTCTCCTGAAGGAGAACTCATCGCTTAGGACTATTTACACACTTTGGGTTTACAAGAGCCAGCAAATCCCTTCCATTGAATTTCTGCCCAGATGAGAAGTGTCGGAGAGACCCCAGGTTAATTGAACATTATAAGAATTCTGATTTGATTTTTCACTCAAATGGCATTCGGAATGCCATTCCACTTGTGGGCTGGTCGGAATGCCCTCACTAAATCCTCAAGCTTCCCGGAGCTGGAGGTACCGTTTAGGTCTGTCTTTGTCATCCCAGTGTCCTTGCACTCAAGGGATGCACAGGACATGTCCTTTCTTTGAACTGTAGTTTTTAAGTAGTTCACTTGTGCTCTCTCTCCTGAATATCCGTGTCTGTGCACGTGTGTGCATGCACACGCATGCATGTGCACGTGTGTGTACATAGATAGGTACACACACATCTTCAGTCTTGCGTTTAATTTCTTTCTCTGCTCTAGTGACATTTAAAGAATCAAGAGTGATCACCGGATTTCTGCCGTGCTATGAGCTCCGGCTTTCTTGGAGAAAGCTGGCTATGTCTGGCCCCTGTGATACCCACGGAAAGGTCACTTTTACTCTCCTCATCAGCACTGAGCCAATTATAACAAGACCTACCTTCACGACATGAACATTTCATTGCTCGCTCTGCTCGGCCGTTCTCTCCGCGGTGACGGTTCTTCCCATATAGTCACCTTAGGTGTGTTAGTCTAACTTTTGAGAGTAACAGATATTTATTGAGCACTAATTGCCTCACAGCACCGTGGGGAATTGGGCAACGGTCCTTGTTTTCAGTTGGTTGAACACTGAAGGCCCTGAGACCTCAGTATATCCAACCATCACACCTCGGAGAGGAAGCTGATTCCCGAGCAGGGCCCAGGTCCTACGCCTTCCTCTGCGCTGGTGCTGGCTACTCGTGGGTACTTAATAAATGCTCCAGGACAAGGTTGTTGCACTGGCAGCATGGGTACCAAATAAATGCAGGGACCAGACCTCATACTCGGTTACTTCAGATGTTCGTACGCCGGCTTTACCATTGTCTCCTTCTGGATGGTGGAAAACTCTGTCTCTGATAAGGGACAGTGGGGATTAGCTTGCCCGCCAAGAGCCTGAAGTCCAAATAATGAAGTGTGGGGAGATGATGGTGCACCTGAGACCCAAGGCAGGGACAGGGGTGTGGGCAGTGGTGGGCTTCCATGTGGGGGCTGGAAATTTGAGCCGACAGTCAGACCAACAGATGACATAGGGAAGTGAGTTTCCTGTGATGCTCACCGCTGAGCCATGCGGCCGTTCGCTCCTCATTCATGCATCCATTCTTCATTCACTTACTCCCGATAGATCTGTGGAGTCCCCACTCTGTGCCAGCCACTAGTACAGGAACACCCACCAATATGATCGAGAAAATGTCTGCCCCCATGGAATGTTCCACCTGGGAAGGCGCATGTGAACATGATAAGTAAGCAAAATATCTGGGATGCTAGGGTAACTTCTCTGCAGAGCAAATAAAACAGGGGTGTGTGGGGGGTGGGGGATAGGGAGTACCAAGCCAGGTGAGGGGATTTTAGGCAAAGCCATCAAGGAAGACCTCACTTAGAAGGGGTCATTTGAGTGCAGAGCTCCTTATCAGGTGTGTGATTTGCCAAATGTTCCTCCCGTTCTGAGCTTGGTCGCGGCTTTTACGGGTCGTGGGTAGAGCTAACCGCGGGTTACTGATGGTGCCGTGTGAGCGGCTAAGGACAGGAAGCGTCAAAGATGGCCAAGGCTGCAGCCTGGAAGGGTGGAGGGGTTGTTACCGGGCTGTGGAAGGTGACGTGAAGGGCACATGGTGGCCGGAGGTGGTGAAGGGCAGGAGCTCCGTCTCAGGCATTTTGAGTCTGAGATGCCCGTGAGGCATGTGGAGGAGAGGTGGCACAGAGACTTGGATGCAGGGTTTTTGGGCTTCATGAGACCCGTCTGGGCTGCAGTGATGACTTCCGTGGCTCTTGGACCTCTGAGCTCTGCCTCCTTGTCCCACGGCAGTGAATCCCCCGAAGCCGTTGCGGGGGGTGTCTGAGCACACTTCGCACCTGGCTGTCTGCGCCCAGCCCATCCGGGACCCGTGGCAGCGCAGCCACGAGCCGAGCCCGTCCATCTCGTTCCTAGAGTTTCCTGAACGCCTCCCTCTGTGCATGGAGGTGCTGCTCCCGAGAGGCCAGGGCGAGGCGGGAGCGGGGGTGAGCGGCTCCTGGTGGCGGACGCAGCTGCTCTTTGCTACTCGGCTGCCCACATCCCTGCAGGCGGCTGGGGTTTCGGTGGCCCTCCGAGGCCTCCGTGGAGCAGCTCGCTAACCAGCAGACCCCGGCTGTGCTCTGGCCTCGGTCGCAGCTGTTCTCACGTGCAGAAGCCAAGCCGGCTGTAGTGACGCAGGCTCCGTGGGGAGCGAGGCCTCTCCTGACGCAGGGGCCGAGCAGCCTTGCTCCACGCGGCCCAGGGGCTGCTTCACACAGAAGCAGGGCTGAAAAGTCGCGCGATCCACGTCAGGGTCCTCCTCTTTGCTTCCTTCATTGCACGTGCGCCGTGTCCGAGAGAGGGCCATGAGTCAGTGATGGGGACTTATGTCAGGTTCTGGGTCCCCAGAGCAGGGTGTGGACCCCGGCTCCCCTAGCCTTGCTGTTCATGAGCTGGTCACCCACCATCGCTGGTGTTTAACTTCTGGGCAGGTGGTAGGGTCGCACTGCGGGCTCCCTGGGGTCAGATGGGACATGCGGTGGCTCTGGCCACTGACACTGTAGTGGACGTGTCGTGCATCTCTCCCGGGTCAGGGTTTTCCTTGGCCATCGGAGAACCGCCAGAACTCCTTCTCCCTTTGGGCCATTGGTATTGGACATACCAATGACTATGCACAGTGGACACCCTTTGTGCAAAAATGGGACAAGAAGGAGCACGCACAGTTATTCATTACAGATGCGTTGCAATACCTTTGCCGGATTAATAAAGAAACAAAGCATTGCTGACCTAAAGCTGGG
>NW_023248581.1:0-4093 GCF_002007445.2 Ailuropoda melanoleuca | reverse complement strand
GGGGGGGAGGAAGGAGAAAAGAGAAACAAGATCCCCAGGCAGGCCAATGCCGGTGCCTTTTCCCTGCCTGAGACACACACTTCATTTAATTTTCATAGTGGAGGGAGATGTGGGGTCTTTTGAGCGTCGATATCCTCGTGGGCCAGTCTAAGTGGCAGACAATAAGTGGAGGAGCCAGCGCAGAGCGGCCGGGCCGCTGTCACTCTCGCCAGATTAACAACTTCATCCGAGCCTTTGTTGATATTGACACTCGGTTGCTAGGTAACATGTTTACCGCCCAGTGAATAGGGACTTGAGGGCCAGGAGGCACAGTCAACAGATTGGCAAATAAGGCGGACGTGCTGTGACTTGATGTGCCTGCCGTGGTGCCCAGGAACAGAGCAGGGACGCCGATCTGCCCCCACTACCACAACTTGGAGAGTGACTCGGGGTCAGCGTGGTCTGGGGCCCAGGTGGGGCAAATCCAGGAGAGTGGTTGTGTTTTCACCCAGGGTTCATCCTCATGGTGCCATCCATGGCCCCAGCCTATTGACAGGAGTGTTCCCATTCAACAGTGCCAGATTACATTCTCCCCGCTGTGCTGTACAGCCCTGAAGAGGCCTGATGAGTGCACCCTTGGGAGCACTCCTTACCCTTGAAAAGAGCCCACTGCTGGGAGAGCCCGGAGACCCTTGCGTCTGTAACCTGAGACTATAACGCTGGCCTGCCTACACCATCCGGGTGTTCCAGGGAAGGGGAAGGACTGCCCTCTGGGAAGCAACAGCTGTGTGCCAGGCACTGTGCTAGGCAGAGCCAGGCGCTCCCTTTCGACTTCACACCCACCCCCACAAGGGGCTCCTTTTGCATAGAGATGGGGGCTGTGTCTGTGTTAAGCGACTGGCCTCAGGGTCCTCAGTGAGGATTCAATGTTCATGCACACAGAGTAACTTTGGAATCCCCCCTTTCCACCGCACTGCTAAAGGAACACAGGGGTCAGGGCCTGCCGCTCAGATCCCTATCAGGGAGTCGATCCCCCAGCATCACTTTGAGCTACCTCTGGTCCCAAAAGCTCTGCAGTGAAAGCTCCATCTGGCGAGCAGCCAGCAAAGCCACCATGGGGGCAGGGCTAAGCCGCAGGCATGGTACTAAGCCAGGTGGGGAAGCAAAGCTACTCAAGAAAATGGTGGATACAGACCCAACAAAGGGAGGTGAGAACAATCTCAGAGACAGAGACTCTGGATATGGCCATGACGGCGCTGACACGGAGTGTGACCTTCCAGGCCACAAGGTGACCAGTATGGAGCCTGGCAGCTGAGGTTTCTCACTGTCCTTGAATGAGAAGAATCTGGACACATCTGCATAGACTCAGCAACTCTCCACTGCATGTGGCCGGAGCTGTATAGTTCAACTGCAGTGTCTCTCTCCATATTGGGGCGAGAGCTGTGAAGGAGAGGGACCTGGTCCCCAAGTTCATGGAGCCTTCAGTTCAGCAGAGGAGATGGGAGTTAGACACGTGATCACACAGCGCATATCTAATTACACTTGTGCTAAATGCCGTGAATTTGTGGACCATACAGTGTGCCTGTCAACAGGGGACCTCACCCAATGGTCACAGTTGTCCCCCCACGGAAGCCACAATGAAGCTGAGTTGTGAAGGTGGAGCAGGAGATGTGCAGGCGATGGGGGATCAGGTGGTAATGTCTCAAAGGTGGGGAAGAGATCAGAACATGGGGAAAATCTCAGTTTGAGTGAGCTAAGATTGAGGGGGCACTTGGGTGGGAAATGGGGAGGAAGGCGGGGGCTAGCGTCCTCAGGCCTTGGCAGCTTGGGTTTCAGTCCAGTAATGAGGTGGCAGTGGGGACCCGTTGAAGGACATTAGCAGGGGAGTGACATCATCAGGTTCCAGGCTTTACGGACACTGAACTAATGATCCATTTCATTTTTTTTTAAAGATTTTATTTATTTATTTGAGAGAGTGAGCATGAACAGGGCGGAGAGGCAGAGTGGAGAGGCAGAGGGAAAGGGGAGAGGCAGAGGGAGAGAGAGAGGTAGATGGAGAGGGAGAAGCAGGCTTCCCGCTGAGCAGGGAGCCCGACATGGGGCTCGATCCCAGAACCCGGAATCAGGACCTGAGTTGAAGGCAGACACTTCACCAAATGAGCCACCCAGGCCTCCCTAATGACCCATCTCAGCCAGGATGCCAGTACAAGGATGGGCCAACCAGATGGGAATCCCCCTTCCACATGCCTATTCTGGGGAGCTCCTTCAGGACAGAGAACCCCTACCCTAGCTTAGGTCTCTGTTTATTCCTAGTATCGGACTCAGAACCTGGAACAGAGGAGGGGTTCAATCCATGCTTGTTGAGTTGAAGGGAAGCGTCCAGGGCCCCCCTTGCCCTTTAAATG
This sequence comes from Ailuropoda melanoleuca, assembly GCF_002007445.2. Lineage (NCBI taxonomy): Eukaryota > Metazoa > Chordata > Mammalia > Carnivora > Ursidae > Ailuropoda > Ailuropoda melanoleuca. Next base: position 1,709 of record NW_023248581.1, on the reverse strand, counting down.
CACCGTGTGGCTATAAGGTAGCTGATGATATTTCTCCCCCTTTTCTCCTGGCTACTGAGCCACGCTCCTGGCCACCGTCACACCTGCTAGCTACCCTACCGTGGACCCTGCCATGATGCTTCTCACTTCCACACTCATTGAGCTAAAACGCCCTGATCTTCCAACACTTTGAGGATGAAGTGTTCTGTGTAGCTGACATTCATGCACCATGGATCATTTGCACTCTGAGGCCAAGGGGTTTTCTTGTATCTCTTTGCATCAAATACTTTCTAGAATATACAATTTCCTGACCTACAGGTAATTGCATTGGATCTATTAACCCATGTGTCATTTTGTTTTGTTTTATTTTATTTTAGAAGACTTTATTTTATCTGAGAGAGCATGAGCACGAATGGGGCAGAAGGTGCAGAGAGAGAAGCAGACTCCCCACTGAGCAGGGAGCCCGATGCGGGGCTCGATCCAGGATCCTGGGATCATGACCTGAGCTGAAGGCAGACTCTTAGCTGACTGAGCCCCCCAGGCGCAGCCCCCCACCATGCATCATTTTAATATGAGTTCTGGAACCAAATAAGACTTCATTGCTGAGAGTCAGGACGGCTGTTTGCTCCTGAACTGAATAAACTCCTTATAGTTGCAGGGTTCCTGTTCCAACTCAGCAAAAATATAGCCCATATGCCACCCCTCAATTGCTCACCCGGGCAGGCACTGCCCATCATCTTTCCTGCTGTGCCTGGGGTCAGCTTCACCCTCTAGGCAGCCACGGCTCATGGGAGGGTACTGAGGTCGGGGATTAACTCATTCGTCATTCCAGTTACCATTTCTGAGGCTCTGGTTGGCAGGAGTCTCCCTCTTTCCAAAATTATTTTCCCCTCCCCACTCTCCTCTGCTATAGTTTGGTCTTAACACTCCTGTTATCTCTTTTCTACTCTCCTCCACACCTCCTTCTTCCTCCAGTCCCCTTTCTTGACACGCTCCTCAGTCTTGGCTTCTAGAACCACTGGCAACCCTGGACCCAAGGTGAATCTCCCTGTGTCTCCTCCCTTAACCATCCAGGTTCAGAGCTTTGGGCTGGCTTGGGGCTTCTTATGGGATCTAGCCTGGGGGCTAGATCAGAGGCTCCTTTTTCCCGGTCTGTCCTTTTGGTAATTCCTTCAATTAGAAACTTTTCTGGTTCTTTCACATGTATTGATTCTGTCTCCTTAATTGGTCTATAATCTCTCTGGGGAGAGGAAGGAAAAGAGAAAGGAATTTGCCACTATTGAGTGTGTATTTCCTATCTCATTTGTTTCTCCAAGCAACTTTTCCAGAAGCAGCTATTGTATGGATGAGAAACCGTGGGTTGAGAGAGGTTAAGGGACATACTGAGGGTGATTTAACTTGTGTACCGTTGCTGGGAGAGATTTGCAGCCAGTCCCAGCCCACACGTGCCTGTGCCTGCCGCTACCATCTTTCTGGCCCCCCGCTGCTGCTCATTGGGCTTCCCAGACACCACCCACCGTTCCCTCAAGGCAGAGAGGCTCACCTCCCATGGCTGCCATGGGAGCCTTATGGATTTTCCCAAAGCAGAGGTTTTCAATTTTGATGAAATCCAATTTATCAGGTTTTTTTTTTCTTTTATGGATTGTGCTTTTCTGATATATCTTAAGAAATCTCTGTTTAACACAAGGTCATAAAGATTTTCTCTAAGGCTTTCTTCTAGAAGTTTTATG
>NW_023248580.1:0-4337 GCF_002007445.2 Ailuropoda melanoleuca | reverse complement strand
CCCCCCCCAGTGGGAGGAGGGAGGTGAGCTCTCGTACGCGGCGCACCTCTGTTTTTCTTGTTTTTGTTTTATTTCACCGTCTACATATAGAGCAATGTGCCTGCGTGATTTTCCCCCTTAATTTTCTTTCTGCCGCCTCATTAGCCGGGGAGAGTGTGCACGGACCCTAATGACGCCAGGATGGCAGGGTAGCGCGGCAGCCGCATCTCTGCAGACAGCAAGGAGAAGCGGAGATTTTTAAACTGTGTTGGCATAAAAATAATGAAAGCAGCCAGCTGCCTGGCAAACATGAGGGGGCACGGTGCCGGGGGATTGGGGAGGGCCGGGGAGCCCCAGAGAGGTGGAACAGAGGAGAGACAGGAAATGAATTCCCAGAGACAGGCAATAAGACTTGGTCACAGTCTGTGACCCGGGGAGGAGGGGCCCCCAGGGAGGGGGCACGTCTGCTGAGGGAGAGCAGCTCTTCCTGGGGGGACAGTGCCGGAGAGGCCTCCCTGTCGCGTGCAGTCTCTGGGGACCATTTAACATTCTGCAGAGAGAAGGGGAAGGGCCAACGGCAGGGTCCCTGGCTGGTGGTGGGGAGGAGGTCTGAAGAAGCAGGAATGGCTTAGGAGACTAGATCTGGAGGGGTCCAGTGTGAACTGCTCCTCTTAATGGCGTGGTTTCCTCACTCTGCCGAAGGGGGACAATTGAAATCAGAGACTGCCGTGCTCCAGAAAATGGCACGTTAGTGGTGGCTCGTGGAAGCCAGAACTGTCCACACGTCGGGGGCATACTGTGCGGTGGTGAGGGGATAAGGTTGGGCGAGGCTCGGGTGGGAAGACGCTTGCCTGCCTGGCTCTCCCTCTGCCACGCTGTCTCTCTCCTGCTCTAAAGCCCACTGACATCTGACTTTGAAACAGTAATGGATTGGGACAAAAAACAAATTTCGGGCAGGGAGGGGCCCAGAGATGATCGTTCTTACAACGGTAATGTGATTACCAGCTTTTGAAGGGCAGCTGTTCCTGTCTTCCTACTGTCATATCTGCAAAGACCGGCAAGAGGAGGGAAGGGAGACAGGAAGGGAGGGGGAAGAAAAAGCAAATCCGCAGCAGCAACACGATGGCCTCGTGTCTGAGTCCGGGACCTCCCGCTCCTCCGCTGCAGCACCCTAAGTTTTCGGGCACTCAGGCAGACAGGACAAAATGTTTTTAAAGTCGACCGGGCAGTAGGGGATGCCTTTGGAGATGCAGTACCTTCTAGGAGATGCAGAAAAGTGCAGAGGTGCAAACCGAGGACCCCGGGTTGCATAGCAACCTGCTAACTCTGCCGGAGAGGGTAGGAGAAGAGGCCTGGGGGGCGGGGGGCGCAGTCACCAGGTGCGCGTGAGCCTCCTCCACACGGCCCCTCCGCAGGCTCCAAGTGGAATGAGAACGGCACCACGGACTTGCCATGCATTGTAACAGACCTCGCGTCTGATCCTGCCTTCAGCAGAGATGAACAGGGAGATAAATAAGTGGATCCATGACGGGGAAGGGGGCAGAAAAACGGGGACAGCATCCAGAGAACAGAAAGGAGATCCATACCTCCCATTGGAAGACCCAGAAGAAAATCTGAGAAACTGTGTGCCATGGGTGCCATCATCGACAGAGCGCAAGAAGACATAGCCTCCAAGTCCCTAAAACAGAGCCGGTTATGGGACAAGGCAGTAGAATGACGTGAAAAGGAAGACGGAGGAGACAAGGTTACACGGTGGGAGGGTGGAGAGCACACGAAGGGAAGCAAAAAGCAGAACTGATTCATAAACAGAGCCGGGGATGTGAGTGAGGGAGCCGTGCTGTTGGCATGTGTGCCTTCAGATCCCCTCCCCGGTGTCCCTGTGTCTGCTCTGCATGTGGAGGGGGCAGGGGCAGTGCAGCTAGACCTTTCAAGCTGAGCTCCGTCCCATACTGCTGGCTTCTGGCTGGCTTCAGCAAAAGGAGACACCACGAAAAACTAGGTGTAGAGGGAAAAAGAAGCCAGGGTGTTTCTCCTCTTTCTCTGCCTTGGTAGCTTTGCCAGCAGCACCTGCATCTCCAAGGCTCTGGCGCCCCAATGGCCCCTCCTCATGGCCCACTGGGCAGCCGCTAACTTGGTTCCAGCCACCCCTGTATATCCTATAGCAAGAAACTGAGAAGCAAGGCAGGCTTTGGGATTGGTCATTTCTGTGTCCCCAGGATGCCATCAAGGAACCAGATTTTTCCAACTTCAGTGAGTCAGCTTTGCCCTCAGAATGGCTCATCTCTTGGTCATAAGACGGCTTCCAGCAACAACTGGACCAGCCAGCTTCATATCCAATTGCTTTTCTTGGGAAGCCCCAAGGAGGCCCTCCTGTGTTTCACTGGCTCAGACTGACTTAAACTTGCACTTCCCCAAACCAGTGATGGCAAGGGGCTTGGAGTTACCATGACTGAGTTATACTAATCCTTTGCAGTGTTGGAAAGTCAACCACAGTGTGTTCACTACAAAGGAGGACTAATGTTAAAAGCTTTTCTTAAGTGCAAAAGGAAAAAACAAAATGAAGAAATAGAAGAGAAAGTGGTGGTCATGGAGGGCAGAGGGTAGAGAGCCAACCTACAGGAAAGTGATGGAGCCTAGAGCAAATGGGTCAGAAATAGTAATCAAAGACATAACAAGAAAACCTAGCTGCTCTAGAAGTCTTAACTCCTAGAAGTTGAAAGGATATTCTCAGCAAATCAATGATAAGAGACACATTTGGGGTTTTTTTTTATTTCTTTTTTTTTTTTAAGATTTTATTTTTAAGTAATCTCTATGCCCATCATGGGGCTTGAACTTACAACCCCGAGATCAAGAGCCTCGCGATCTACTGGTGGAGCCAGCAAGGCATCCTGAGAGACACGTTCCTATATACGTTCTAGCCAAAGTGTTCTAAAAAAGCACGGAAAAATCTTGCAAAGTCTCCGAGCAGAAAACAGGTTATTCATAAAGGAATAAAACTCAGGCTGGACTCTGATTTCTCTGCTGCCATAGTCTCATGAGACAAGGAAATATCATCTTCAGATTTTTAAAGAAAAAGTTTGGATGCTAGAATTTCAAACTCAACCAAGATGTTTTCATTTTGATGGCGAAAAGTATGACACTTTCAGGTATCAGGGGATCATAAGATATGCCTTCCTAATGCATCAAAAAATACTTCTATTTATTGATTATTTACTCAATAGCTATTTCTTGAGCACCAGCCGTGTGTCAGCAACATACTAGGAGCTTTGGATACATGAGTCAACAGTTCAAGGGGGAAAAAGTATTCCTGCCTTCATGGGGCTCACAGTCTAATGGGAAGACAGTCCTTACACCTTGAGCATAATAAGTGGGCCAATAAAATGATAAGGACTGGAGAGAAAATGGGGGGAAGGGGGGGCAGTCGCAGTCGTCCGTGCAGTAGCTGGGGTGGGTGGATTTGAGTCAAGACTTGAGAGAGGCGAGGGTGTGGGCATTGCAGGCGTCTAGGGGAGAAGGGGCCAGCCGACCAGCAGACAGTATGCGGCCTGAGGCTAGAGTGGGCCTGACCTGGGTGCAGAATGAGGGGACCAGTGTGGCTGATGGTGGAGAGAGTCAGTGACAGTAGGAGAAGAGACCAGAGGTGGAGGAGAGGCTCGGATGGTGTGGGGTCTTGTAGGGCACTGTCGTGACTTTGGCCATGCTAGGGCTTTGAGCAGAGCGGCAGGACCTGCTAACATTTGATGGGGACTGTCTGGCCTCCATGCTGAGGAAATACGTCAGGAGGAGGAGGGCAGGAGTGCAGGGACAAGCCGGGAGGCTGTGCCAGGATCCACGCGAGGGGCGCTGGTGGCAAGCGTGAGCGAGGGAGGCGCTCTGATTCTGGATGTATCGGGGAATGGAGCCACCAGGATATCTTGGCAGATGGGATGTATGATGTGAGAGGAGGGGGGTCAAAGGTGACTCCAAGGCATTCAGCCCGAGAGGCTGGTTAGATGGGTTTGCCATCAGCTGAGGGAAGGTTGTGGGTAGAGTAAGTAACAGAACTGGGGGGTTGTTTTGATACCAAGGAAGCCGTTGGCTGTTCCAGTCCAGAGCTTGAGGGAAGGATTTGACTGACCTGGACACACACTTGTGAGCGCCAGTGGCTTGTGGGTGGTATTTAGTCAAGTATAATCAACACCCAGGGTTATAGTAGTCTCAGGTGTACGACACAGGGATTCCACAGTTCTGTGCATTCATCCGTGCTCGTCACAAAGAGTGCACTCTCAGTCCCCGTCACCTCCTTCCCCCATCCCCCCTCACGTCCCCTCTGGTAACCACCTGTTTGTTTTCTATAGTTAAGAGGCTGGGTTTTTTTT
>NW_023248579.1:0-4331 GCF_002007445.2 Ailuropoda melanoleuca | reverse complement strand
CCACCCCCCCGCTCTGCCCTGGCTTTGCCTCGTGGACGTGGCCGCAGTGCCAGTGGGAGCTCCTGGCCGAGTCCGAGGGGCGACTGGCATCCTCCCCCCACCCTCACTGTGCCTCCCCCAGGAAGGTGGTGAGGAGGGTGAGCCTGACCCAGCGCACCAGCCTGTACCGCAAGGAGCATGCCCAGGAGGCCATCGTGTGGCAACAGCCACCGCCTGCCAGCCCGGAGCCGCCCGAGGAGGACGAGGATGGCCAGACGGACGCGGAGCTGCGACCCACGCCCAGTTTGGTGAGCCCCACGCCGTCCTTCTCCAGCACGGTGGCTCTGGGGCTGGGCCCTACCCTCTGTGGGTGGCGCAGGTGTGAGACCTGATGTTGCTGCCCCATTTGTCCCACCACACCCACCCTAGGAGTCCGTGGGGCCGGTGACCCTGTTCCCAAAAACCAGGCCAGTGCAGCACAGTGGCAGCTGCTGGCCCTATTCTCGTTTCTGCCCCTTGACCACCACGCAGCCCGGGGCCTGCAGCCAAGGGAGGCCAGAGAGCGCCTTCCTGGTGGCCTCTGAGGCCCGTGCTTCCCCAGCAGGAGGACGATCTTGAGTCGGCCAGGCCGCACAATGGCCGGGTTGGAGGCAGCCCAGGGCGGCACCTGTATTCCAAGCGGCTGGACCAGAGCGTCTCCTACCAGCTGAGCCCCCTGGAGAGCACCGCCCCCGATGCCCTGGTCCGGGCCAAGGCCCAGCACACGCTGGCGGAGCTGAAGCGCCAGAGAGCCGCTGCTAAGCTGCAACGTCCCCTGCCTGAGGGACCCGAGGGACCCGAGGGACCCGAGCCTGGCCTGCCTGTGGACGCTGAGAGCCCCCAGCCGCAGTGCCGCTCCGGGGCTGGTGGAGATCCGCCCCTGCTGAAGCTCACAGCGCCCTCAGAGGAAGCCCCCATGGAGAAGAGGCCTTGCTGCCTGCTCATGTGAGGGGCTGGCCGCCAGAGTCACAAAGTCCTGTTGTGGGGCCCGGCCAGAGGCTGCCGTGGGGCCCCTGCTCTGGGGAACCCAGTGTGTGCCCTGGTGCTGCTGCTGGGGGATAGGCAGTGCAGGGCCTCCCCTGTTCCCCCCTTCTAGGGTGCCAGCATCCTCGCTCAGGGATGAACGTCTAGCAGAAGCCCTCCTGGGGGGTCCTGGCTACAGAGACCTAGTTTGATTGTGTGACTCTTGATAAAGGGCTGTTCTGCCACCGGCCTTGTTGTGTGTGTCAGCTGGGCCACTGTCCTGGGCGTGGGGAGCTGTTGTGTTGCTCTTCTGGGTGTGCCCATCCCTGTTCGGGGCCTGTAGGTGCTTGCTTGTGGCTGCCTGGCCCTGCGTGGGAGTGAGGCCCACGGCCACTGGGCAAGAAGCCTGGCTTGTTGTGCACCCGCCTTCCTGCCTTCCCAGCCTCCTGGAGGCTCCTCTGTAACTCTTTGCTTTCCTGAGAGGAACAGGGAGCTTTGGAAGGACATTCCTTGGGGGTCAGGGCTGGAGGTATCCACACCAGAGGGGCAGGGATCCTGGCTTGGAAGGGGAGGGGGCTTTCCACAAGATTCTTGAGCCACAGAGGGGAGAGTCTGCACAAGGCTGGAGTCAGAAACCTCCCTGGGGGGTGAGTCCCCCGTTCCTGGCACATAGCCCTGATCCTGGGGCCTGGCTGCCAGCCTCTGCCTGGGCCGGCAAAGGGGGCCAGTGGTTGGCCGCCCAGATTCTGAGCTGGCTGGGCACAATGTGTCAGGGTGACAGGGGCCCCTTAGGGGCCTCGAGTGGGAGGGCCGAGGGCACTGCTGCCCTCTGTCCATGGTGGGCAGCTCTGCATGGCCACCAGTGCTGGGTCACCTTCCCCTCCCCAGTGAGTTCTGACCCAGTCAGCCCCGTGTCTGCAGGGCCCACACTTTCCTGAGCATCACTGGTTGGAGGGGTGTCCTCAGCAGGGCTGGGGAGGGCAGGGGATAGGCTGTGGGTTAAATTTAGCGTGTGGGGCGGTGCAGCTGCCACGGTCCACCTGCTAACACGGCTGCCGCTTGTGCCTTGCTGCCAGGGGTGGGAGGGGCTGTCTCTGCCTGCGGCTGGGGCTGGGGCCATATTAGCCTGTGCTCTGGCCTGGGGGCCAGAGGTGGGGCGGGCCCCCGAGGTGGCACAGAGCCGAGACGTGCAAGTGAGACACAGGCTGGCTGCCTGGGGCTCCTGCTCTTTCCTTTCCAGCCATCAGGAGCAGAGGAGCCCGGGCTGCCCTCAGGCCTGACTACCTGCCCTCAGCCTCTCTCAGAGGCCTGGCTCCTTGACCTTCCACTCAGAGTCAGATGTCAGCAGCTGGGGTAGCCACCCCTGGGTATGGCCTATCAGCTCCCTTCAGGGCCTGGGGAGGTGGGGCCCTGAGGGCCTATCACAGCTTGCTTCCCACTATCTCTACCAGTCAGGAATAACAGGGAAGGGGAGCTTAGGTCACCCTGCCTGTGGTATGGCCCCAAGGACAGCTCCAGGCTGGCGTATGGTGAAAGGGCACAACAGCAGCCCAGAGCAGCCGAGGTGTCCGAGGGCCCAGAGCCACCCTACCCAGAGCCACCCAACCCAGAGACTCCGGCCTCCACCAGTTACTGATCTGGGACCAAGGTCCAACCCCAGGGCTCATGCAGCCAGCGGGCCATGGTTGCCAGCCCAGGAGGGGCCAGCCAGATGGAACCCTGCATCTGAGCTTTCGCTCCCCTCCCCCAGTAACACCAGGATTCTATAGAGGCCTGACTCAGTTACCTGGGAGACAGGCCTGCTGGCCCAAGCAAAGATGGGGGGCCTGAGAGGGCTAGGCTTTGGCAGAGCCCTGCTGGGGTAAATCTCCAGGGGCCCCAGCTCCATTTCCCCTGGGGGTTTAGCTCTGCCCAGCTCTGCCAACCTCTCCAGGCACTCAGCGCACCTCCCCTCCCCCGGCTCAGTCCCTCAGAGCTTCTTGAACCTTCTGTCTGTCCCTACCCCCCATGTAGGTCTCCTGCTCCCCTGTCATGGGGACACTGGGCGGGCACTGGGCCTCGCCCCAAGCCCCGCCTGCCTCCTCATGCACTCCCTATGGCTTCCTGGGGCAGAACTGTGCCCAGACGGGTGGGGCGGGGCCCAGCAGCCCCGACTTCTTCAGCCTTTTCTGTCCCTTTCAGTGGGGCCAGCAGGCTGCAGCGAAGAGGGTGCCCTTTACCTAGAGCCCCCCTACCGAGGCTCCCTCTTCCCAGCCCCGGCCCACTGAGTCTGGACCCAGCTTCCCTTATCCCCACTTCTGAATCCTGCCGTGTCCTGACCTTCCTGCCTGGTCTGAGTAGGGTCATGGCCTTGAGGGCAGGTGACCACAGCCAGGTTGCAATGAACGGGCTGAAGGAGAAGGTGCTGACGCTGGACACCATGAACCCGTGTGTTCGGAAGGTGGAGTATGCAGTGCGCGGGCCCATTGTGCTGCGTGCCCTCGAGCTGGAGCAGGAACTGCGCCAGGTATGGCCCTGGGCCCCGCCACTGTGCTCCAGGCTGCACCTGGACAGCTGAGTCAGACCCATTCCCACAGTCACATAGGACAGGGACCGGCCAGCACGATAAGGCCCGTTCTCACTGCCTCTGCACCCTCCCTCCCAGGGGGTAAAGAAGCCCTTCACCGAGGTCATCCGTGCCAACATCGGGGACGCGCAGGCCATGGGGCAGAAGCCCATCACCTTCCTGCGTCAGGTGAGGCTCACCATTGCCCTGGCGCTCCTCCCCAGTCAGCCCACGTGCTCTGGCTCAGTGTCCGCTCCTCCCAGGTCCTGGCCCTCTGCGTCCACCCTGATCTCCTGAAGAGCCCCGACTTCCCCGAGGATGCCAAGAGAAAGGCTGAGCGCATCTTGCAGGCGTGTGGGGGACACAGCCTGGGTAAGTGCCAGTGCGCAGAGCAGCCAAAGCCCCAGGGAGGAAGCAGGAGCTTGGGGGGAAGGCTGTCCCAGGGGAGGGGTGGACCTGACTGCTGGACAGGGCAGAGATACCAGCGAGGACTGCTGAGGAACCCCGTTCTGCCCCGCCCCCGGCCCAGGGGCCTACAGCATCAGCTCCGGCATCCAGCTGATCCGGGAGGATGTAGCTCGCTACATCGAGCAGCGCGATGGAGGCATTCCCGCAGACCCCAACAACATCTACCTGTCCACCGGGGCCAGCGACGCCATCGTGGTAGGCCCGGGCCAGGGCCAGGGCAGGAGGACGGCGCGGCTCTTTTTAAAGTGCTGCTGGGCGGACCTTGCTCCTCCTGGCACTGTGGTTCTGGGCGGGGCGGGGACGGGTGCAGTGCCTGTGGGCCCCACCAACCTTGCCT
>NW_023248578.1:0-4331 GCF_002007445.2 Ailuropoda melanoleuca | reverse complement strand
GCAACTAATGAATCATTGAACTTTGCATCAGAAACCAGGGATGTACTGTATGGTGACTAACATAATATAATTAAAAAAAAAAACATTTAAAAAAAAAGAATGCAATTGTAAAAATGAAAATTAAAAAAGATTTTAAAAAAGAGTTGATAAAATAAGAAATTGGTTGAAAAAGGAAAAAGGAAAAAAATTTAAAAATTTAAAATTGAAAGACTAAAGCGTCATGGGAGAAAAAAATGAATTCTATGTGTGTTTTCCCCTAGAGCTGGAGTTTTGCAGTTCTTGTTGGTCAGCGAACTTGGTCTTGGCTGAATGTTCTTGCTGATCTTCTGGGGGAGTGGCCTGTTGCTTTGATTCTTGAGTGTGTTTTCCCTGGGGGGCAGAATTTACCACCCCTGCCAGGGGGCCAAGCTAAGTAATCTGTTCCAGATTGCAGTATGTGGCTTTTTTTTCCCTGAAGGCTTTCTGCTGAACTTTAGAGGATGAGAATGAAAACGGTGGTCTCCCAATTTCTGGCCCTGGAGCCAAGAGCTCAGGGCCCCACTCCTCAGTACACTTTCAGAGAAAAGCAGTAAATCACTCCTGTCTCCCTTTTCCCTGTGTTACTTTGTGCTCACCTGGCCTGCGACCTGAGTGTTTCTATCTCAGGCACATGATGTTGTTTCGAGTCTCCAAAACCTGCAGACTCCTGTGGTGCTCTTCCATGCTGCTTCTCCTCCTGGGGAATGAAGGGGGTCTTGCTGGTTCTGCTGCTTTTTGGGTCCCTGCCCAGAGAGCAGTGGTCCGACTGTGCTGCGGTTTGCGGCAATCCCAAGCTGAGATTCCATTCCTGGACTCAGGGCCCCACTCCTCAGTGCACTCTGCTCCAGCTTCCCTGCTCCAATGCCTGGGAGCTCTGCTGCACTAAGGTATCCCCTGTCTTCCTGTGACCCCAAGGATCCTGAGATCACACTGTCCCAGCTTGGGTTCTGCCCCCACTTAGCCACCTGATCAACGTCCTTCACCAGAGCAGACTTCTACAAGTTCCAATTTTGTGCACTGCTGGTATACCTTGTTCTGGTAGCCAGTTTACGGAGGATCCCTCACCCCACGGTCTATCTGTATTTCCTTGAATTCACTTCTCTGCAACTCCTACCTTGCAGAAAGTGGTCACTCTTCTATTTTTAGAGTTGCAGTTATTCTTTTCTTAAATCTCCAGTTGAATTTACAAGTGATCAGAATGATTTGATAGTTATCTAGCTGAATTCCTGATACCAGGCAAAAGCAATGTCTCCTACTCCTCTGCCATCTTGGACTTCTCCCCCTAATTTTGCTATTATTGATAATGCTGCAATAAACATCAGGGTGCATATGCCCCTTCAAATCAGTATTTTTATATCCTTTGGGTAAATACCCAGTAGTGCAATTGCTGGCTTATAGGGTCGTTCTGTTTTTCACCAGTGGTTTTTCATTTTGAATCTCTAGGAAAATAGTTTTTGGTAATGCAGTAGAGCTTTTAAAGTGGCCCATTTCTACTTTGTTCTTTCTTTAACAATTAAAAAAAATGCTGCTACTTATATAATGCTTATCATATGCCAGCTGGTATTCTGAATGTTTTGTTTCTATCCATCTAGTTTAATGCCCAGAAAGAAATAGTAGATTAAAACCTTGAGTTTATCAGTATACCAGGTACATGTACTGCCCTTGTTTCATTTCAATGTCCACTTTGCTTTTGAGAAAACAATAAAATGAGCTATTATAAAGATTTCATAGTCAGAAGATAACTGGTAGACTCTGCTTACCTATTGAGGTTTGTGTGATTTAGACTTTTCCCCTTGCAAATTGGTTCACTCATGAACAATAGAGAATTCATTTATTTATTGGTCTGTTTATTTGTTTTATTCTGAATTTATCTTAGATTAAAGAAAGCTGCAAAAACAATTAGAAAAATAATTGTGTACCACTGATCGTTAGGCTAAGAATACCATCTTTTTAAAAAAAAAAAAATTTATTTATTTATTGGACAGGGAGACACAGCAAGAGAGGGAACACAGCAGGGGGAGTGGGAGAGGGAGAAGCAGACTCCCCACTGAGCAAGAAGCCTGATGTGGGGCTCCATCCCAGGACTCTGGGATCATGACCTGAGCCGAAGGCAGATGCTTAAGGATTGAGCCACCCAGACTCCCCTAAGAATAACATCTCACAAAACTTTAATTAAATGACCAAGACTAAGAAATTCACATTGATTCAATACAATTAACTACACTAGAGACCTTATTGAAATATCAACACTCTTCCTGCGAATGATTCTTTTTTTTTTGTTCCATGATCTTATGCAGAATTCCACAGTCCAAGTAGTTATTGCCTCTCTTTGGTTTCCTTCTATTTGTCACAGTTTATCAGTCTTGGCTTGTCGTTAATGATCTTGTCATTTGTGAAAAGCAGTAGTCTGATATTTTGCTAAATGTCCTTGAATTTATGTTTGTCTGATATTTCACCTGATTTAGATGAAATTATTTATTTTTTGGCAAATATACCATAGAAATTATACTGGATTCTTCTCAGTGCATCATGTCAAGGTGTTCACAACATTATTGCTTTTTATCACCTGTGAGGTAAACTTTTATCATTGGGCTAAGGTGGCAGCTGCTGGTTGAGAATTTATGTCTTTAAGGATCTGAGATGGGAAAATATTTTTCAAAAACACAGGACTTGAAAAGTTTTCTTTCCTTGCCCCTAGGTGCTAGTTCACCTCACTTTCACAGTGGGAATGAGACAAGATGCATATACAGGGCTATTCCCATTATCTCCTCCTTAGCGCAACCCCTCCCATCTTCCACAAACTCGGTGCTATCTTTATTGTGCAAACAAAGCCATAATCGAGAGAGCATGAAGACAGAGTGGTTCTAGTTAGGCGTGGAGGCATAGAAAAAACAAATGTATATCACAGGTGCCCAAAATACGCTATGCATGAGAATCACTTGTGGAACTTTTTGAATCTAGAGTCCTGAGTACATTACATGGATATCCACATTCATTTCATCTTGTCCAGTTCTGAAAGTCACTCCTCTAATCGGAACTGCAACAGTTAAGAAAAAAATACCAGTGCTGTGGGATGAATAAGAAAATAATAAGGAAAGGTTTCTGGTTTCCTGGCTGGTGCAAATCCTTCGACAAATACAGTGTCACAAGGTTGTGTATGGCTGAGGGAATAAGAGGATCTTGGCCTATGAACCCTATTTATTTTCTTGATTTTGGCACTAATCTTTTTTTCCCATTATTTTTAATAGAGAGTTTAATTGGCAACCTTCCTAAGATTTGAACTTTATTTTATTGACCAGAAAGTTGCCATAAGAGATGCAGTAATGCTGTTAGTTGAGAAAAAAATCCTCTGGGGGAAAAATAGAGCTTTATAAACACCCATATAAATTATTTGTTATTTTTGAAGGTAGCAAAAATAAATCCATTAGTGAATAACAAGCTTTGTTTTCCAAATTTGAGTTGATGCTAAGTACAGTAATTGATGTCGTGAAATCTCACTATAGCAATACAAAATCCTCTAGCTTAAATAAGGTATAATTTCTTCAAATCTTATTCAGGAATTCTGCTTGTATAGGTCATAAGCATATCATTCGGATAACTGTTTAAAAGAATCAGAAAAGGGAAAGGGGATAGAACAAAGCAAAACTGATTTCTGAAGGCAAAGGATGTTTCAAATGAAAGTCAGAGTTCAATAACATTATATTTCTGAGAATTAGAGTAAATGTAATTTTATTAAAATATGTTTTATGATTTTAAAGTAAATAACTCCATCTCTTTGTTCTTTTTTTCTCTCACACACAACACACACACAGACATACAGACACACACATTCTTCCATTAAGTGTTTCAAAATAGGAATTTTTCCTTAATTCTCACCAAGTTGGGAATTGACATAAAGAATGAAAGCAAATTGATAATTATAATTTATTATTTTTATTTATAAACAGTTTCAAAGTATTCAATAATAAATGGGATTCAAATATTTTTATCATCAAGTGAATTATATATGGATAGAAATATCAATACACAAAAGCAATTACAAAAGATTATTTTCCATTATTTTAGCGCAGAATAGCACTATAATCAACTCATATTTTCCTTGTACAACTGCCCATTACTTTTGAATATGTATTTGCTAAATTGTTATTAAATTTCCAGGTTTTTCCCTCTTTTTTGAACTAGTAAAATTCACTCTTTTATGTCTTTTTTTTATTTTTTATTTTTTTAAAGATTTTTTTTTTAATTTATTTGACAGAGACAGCCAGCGAGAGAGGGAACACGAGCAGGGGGAGTGGGAGAGGAAGAAGCAGGCT
>NW_023248577.1:0-4327 GCF_002007445.2 Ailuropoda melanoleuca | reverse complement strand
GGGTGGGGGGGGGGTCAAGTGGAGCTGCTTCGAGTTCAACACCGCTCTGTCCCAACTTTGTTTATGAGACCAGCAGGCAGTCTGCGGAGCCCGGGTCTCACCCTGGGTCCATCTAGACACGCAGGCGACGGCGGGCGCTCCACGGAGCATGGCTGTCAAGCCACCGGGGACGTGCAGAAGGGCAGATCGACACCACACAAGGCACCTTTCTCAATCTCCTGACGAGGGCTGAGCCACGTTAGTGAGGCTGGGTGAGGAGGGCAGGAAATGGATGCCCAGAAGAAGTCTGCGGACAAGGAGCCAGAAAGCCCTGATCCTGCGCGGTAGAGACACCGAGGGATGATAGCGAGGTAAGGCATGAGGGCACACGGCGCAAGGAATGGCTCTGTTCTTCCAAACTGATGGATGAATAAACATAAACGTGGCTGGCATAGAACCAGCTGGACACACTGATTCCGCGTCTTTGCATCTTTAAGCATGAGAGACGCTTCCAGGTCATGCTGGCCCAAGGACACGCCGTGGGAGGCAAGGGACACGGTCACAGTTGTGTGTGTACTTGTGAATGCTCAGTCCTTTCGAGAACGCGCCAGGAACAGAGGACAGCCAGCAGGAGACGGCCTCTAATTTCTACAGACATTACAGAAGCCGCTTTCCACCTTAAGACTCGGGAGAGCAAGGAGCAGGGTCATCAAATATTGAGAGCGCCTGAACCCGACTCTTGCTTTTGCCTCTTGTCCCTCGATTCTCTGACTGCCCGTCAGGCCCCTGGACACTTTTTACAGAATATGTACTCTTCGTGCTTTAGAACTTATCCTACAATTTAAAATAAATCAGCTCGGTACAAATTCCACCGCGAGTATAATTCACTCCAACAGAAACAATCGTAGAGCGATCACCACCGTGGGACGTCTTTCAGCCGAAGCCACGAGAAGAATCGTTCCGCGGGGCCCCGCGTGAACTCCAGCCGTTTGTTTATGGAGGTTCTCAGCAGACATGTTAGTCTGGAATGTTATCTTAAGAAATTAAAAATGGCTCTGCTCCATTACAGAGGTGTGACAGCCGCTGGTGGTGCGCGTGCCCTGCTCTGCACAGGTCACGGGGGGGAGCTATGGGGAGGAGGGAAGGAGCGAGCGTCTGTCCACGTCTCAGGGAGGCCGAATCATTCTTGCTAAGACCTGTGGCCACTGCCTGCGCTCAGACCAAGTAACTGCGCCCTTCCCTCCCCTCGGGCCATGGACTGGGCGGCAGAGAACGGTGTGGGACGGACGGATCCGCGCGGAGGAGCACTCGGCCGCCGTGTCTCAGCTCATCAGGAGCCACGGCGACGCGTGGACTGCGGCCACGGACTGGGCTCTGTGGCTTTGAATACGACTCCGATAACAAAGCGGACTGGCGTGTTGACAGGTCCCCAAGGGGTGCACGCGGCAGCTGGACACCCAGATGCTGGGCTCTGACAGATGCCATGTGAGGAGCCTGGTTCCCAGTGAGATCTCCGGCAGGAAAGCCAGGGGCTAGTACAGATTAACCTGGTGCCGGTTCCAGCTCGTTCTGGGAGGCACCGGAAGGAGGAGAGAGTTGGAGAACTGCCTAGTGCCTGCGTTCTGAGCACCAGCTGAGATGCCACGCGGGAGCCGACCCCCCAAAACCCTGCGGCCACGTCTTGGAGGCCCGAAGCGGGTCGTGCACGTGGACGGAGCGGAGGGCCCGGGGCTGAGGCCAAGCACACAAACGCAGCAGGTGAGCGCTGTGCTCGCAAGATTCATTCGCAGTCACACGGGAGGTGGCGCGAGGTCCTGCCCCCATCCCGTGCCTCCCGCTGCGTCCAGACCAGGAGTGACGCCTGCCCTTCCCGGAGCCACCACACCTGGTGCCCAGCAGGTGCAGCCCACGCCCCTCCATGCCCAACCCCTCTTCCAGCTCCAGGACGACAGCCAGCCTCTCTCTGACAGGCCTCCTGGGGACCCGCGGGTGCCTCAAGGTTCCAGGGCCCAGTGAGACACTCTCCATCCTTCCTGTCCTGATTCCCCGCCTTGGTGCCCTGCCCAGCCCCCTGCACACACTGCTGCCCCAGCAAACCCCAGCCGGCCCATGACTTCTCCTCAGGATCCAAGACAGGATGCGCCGATTCTGTCTCCAAACACGCCTGAAGCCCTCCCACTGTCAGTCCAATCCTGTCTGTACCCACGACCTAAGTGGACTCCTTGTTGGGTTTTTGTGGTTCTATGGATCCAAAAGACTACCACCTGAGATAAAAGCCAGCCCTAGCAGGCTCTTGAATCCCCATAGGACATGGCCCCTGCCCACCCTCTCCACCATCCCTTCCCCCTGTCCTAAACAGGCCAAGCCCTTGCCCCAGGGCCTTTGCACATGCCCCATCCCCTCAAGAAGGTCTATCTCCTGTGCTCTGAATAAACACCTATTTCCTTCTCAGGAGGCCTCCTGGGGAGGCCCCTTCTTCTGAGATGGATTTCCGACCTCCCTTCTTCAATGAAATGAGCTTCCCCGCTGCACACCTTCGGAGAACCTGCTTTCCTTGCAGGGCATTTCCACGGGTTCCCTGTACGTTTATTCATGGACTGTCTGCCGTCTCCGTCCTCCTCTTGCCAGGAGGGTAGGGAGCATTTCTTTCGTTCGGCTGTGTATTCTCAGGGCCTGGCCTGCAGTGATGTTAAATAAATACACTCCCTGAGCAAACACACGCCTGATCAAGCACACTTTACGTGCCCTCCGTCTGCCGGGCCCCGAGTCAGACATGGTCCCTCCCTCCAAGCACCTGCAATACTCCGGGGAAGTAAACGCGTAGCATAGAAAGCAGATTCCCACCCCAGGTACCAAAACAGGAGGACCGATTTCCAGCGACAGCTGAAGCCGTAACGATGGCATGTGACACGCTGTCCTTATTGAAGTGGTGATATTAGAGCCACACCCTTGTCCGCAGGGTCCCCTTTAAGCAGCGGCATTGGCACGTGCTTTCCTGATTGTGGCCCCGGGACTTGTCGGGGGACAGGACAGTGATGTCCACGTGAATGCCAGTCCCGTGGGGCTCCTGCCTGGCTGTGGGCACTGACCTGTCAGCCCCTCGGTGCTCACAGGCCTGACCGCGGGCCATGGGGCTGCGGGGCCCGTGTACCTGCTCAGATCATGGCCCACGTTCGGGGGATGTGAGGTTCCCAGCAGGATGCGGGTGGCGGGATGGGACAAAACGCAGCAGAATTAGATATTCTGCCTTTAGCTGAGTTTCTCTAATGTATTTATGGATTTTTCCAGTTCATAACATGTCAGACGTGAAGGAAAAAGGAAAGCATTCCTCCCGCATGGAGGCAAACACTGCCCACTTCTGTCCTTATTTGACACACGGCACATCCTGGCTTTCTGGCACTCCAAATCCGTGAAAATAATTAGTTAAGCATGTGAGCGACGCACGCATTGGTTCGTTGGTCTCGACTCAGAGGTGAAACAGAGGAAATGCGTGCTGACGGCCTGCGCCGATTCCCTCTGATCACGGGAGGACGGGGGGGCGTGGGGACCAGGACCTGAGTGAAGTAATCCAGCGTCTGCTCCCAGGGGCCCGGCTGGTCGGAGGCTGGACGCCGGCTGAAGCCTGTTCTGGGCACCAAGGCACGGACAGCTGTCTGGCCACCAGCTGGCCAGGGGTCTGTAGCCGGTGCTCATTCATTCCAGTTACTCTGCCCTTTGCAGGGGGCAGGGGCATCCCTGATCATTGCCACAGGATGCTTCACTGAGGCCACAGAGAGAGCCACGAGCCCTCCCGCTGGCACCTCACATGTCCCCAGGTGCCTACCCGGACCGCGCCTGGCAGCCTGTCACGGAAATCTCCTGCAAATGCGGCCACTCTGCGAAGCCCGAGGTCTGTCTCCTGCTGCTGCACATCCCCGGACCTAACGCTGCCCCTGGCCGGGTGTACGGGCTTGGTGCCCGTTTGCTGATCGGATCCCTGAATCTTGGAGAGATAACCTGCACCTCCTTTCAGGACCTGCGATATTCTAGGAGGGAGTGTTGGTGCTGGGATCCACAAGAGCCGCCCAAAGTCCAGCCCGGCAGGGAAGCGTCAGAGACGCTTAAACAGCGACGGTAAAACAGAAGTAGGGCACGTTTCCCTGCCACCCTCCAATTATATGAAAAAGTCAAGTGAATACAATTCTCTGTTGGGGAGATCTGGAGAAGCCCGTGGCTGCCACCCACATCCCACAGGGAAACAGGGTGCTGACTCCAATTCTGAAGAGCCCAGCTCCTTTGCCAACATCATCACAGTGAAGCACTGTGTGCCAGTTCATTTCGAGGACTGTATCTGCGGGCGGGGGGGGGG
>NW_023248576.1:0-1702 GCF_002007445.2 Ailuropoda melanoleuca | reverse complement strand
TCAGAAATAGACAGAACACCCTGGCAAAAACTAAGCAAAGAATCAAAGGCTTTGAATTCCATACTCGACGAATTGGGACCTCACAGATATATATAGAACACTACACCCCAGAACCAAAGAATACTCATTCTATTCTAATGCCCGTGGAACATTCTCAAGAATAGATCATGTCCTGGGACACAAAACAGGTCTCAACCGATTCCAAAAGACNAGAAATAGACAGAACACCCTGGCAAAAACTAAGCAAAGAATCAAAGGCTTTGAATGCCATACTCGACGAGTTGGACCTCATAGATATATATAGAACACTACACCCCAGAACCAAAGAATACTCATTCTATTCAAATGCCCATGGAACATTCTCAAGAATAGATCATGCTCTGGGACACAAAACAGGTCTCAGCCAATACCAAAAGATTGAAATTATCCCCTGCATATTCTCAGACCACAACGCTCTGAAATTGGAACTCAACCACAAGGAAAAACCTGGAAGAAACTCAAACACTTGGAGACTAAGAACCATACCGCTCAAGAATGACTCGATAAATCAGGAAATCAAAAATCACTTTAAACAATTTATGGAGACCAATGAGAATGAAAACACAATGGTCCAAACCTATGGGATACTGCAAAGGCAGTCCTAAGGGGGAAATACATAGCCATCCAAGCCTCACTCAAAAGAATAGAAAAATCTAAAATGCAGTTTCTATATTCTCACCTCAAGAAGCTGGAACAGCAACAGAGGGACAGGCCTAACCCACTCACGAGGAAGGAGGTGACCAAATTAGAGCAGAAATCAATGAATTAGAAAACAGAGTGCAGTACAGCAAATCAACAGGACTAGAAGCTGGTTCTTTGAAAGAATCCATAAAATTGGGAGACCACTGGCAACACTTATCCAAAAGCAAAGAGAAAGTACTGAGATTATTAAAATTATGACTGAAAAGGGAGAGGTCACGACCAGCACCATTGAAATTGCAAGGATTATTAGAAACTTTTATCAACAGCTATATGCCAAAAAACTAAACAATCTGGAAGAGATGGAGGCCTTCCTGGAAACCTATAAACTACCAAGACTGAAACNATTATTAAAATTATGAGTGAAAAGGGAGAGGTCACGACCAACAACATTGAAATTGGAAGGATTATTAGAAATTGTTATCAACAGCTACATGCCAAAAAACTAAGCAATCTGGAAGAGGTAGAGGCCTTCGNGGAGGCCTTCCTGGAAACCTATAAACTACCAAGACTGAAACAGGAAGAAATAGATTTCTTAAATAGGCCAATTAACTATGAAGAAATTGAGTCAGTGATAAACAACCTTCCAAATAATAAAACTCCAGGCCCAGACGGTTTTCCTGGGGAATTCTACCAAACATTCAAAGAAGAAATAATACCTATTCTCCTAAAGCTATTTCAAAAAATAGAAACAGAAGGAAAGCTACCAAACTCATTCTATGAGGCTAATATTACCTTGATCCCCAAACCAGGCAAAGACCCCCTCAAAAAGGAGAATTACAGACCGATTTCTCTAATGAATATGGACACCAAAATCCTCAACAAGATCTTGGCTAATAGAATCCAACTGTACATTAAAAGGATTATCCATCATGATCAAGTGGGATTCATATCTGGGATGCAAGCATGGTTCAACACTCACAAATCAATCAATGTGATACATCATGTCAACAAGAAAAGACTC
>NW_023248575.1:0-4328 GCF_002007445.2 Ailuropoda melanoleuca | reverse complement strand
CATAATGCCGGGATCACGCCCTGAGCCGAAGGCAGACGCTTAACCGCTGTGCCACCCAGGCGCCCCTACAACTTATTTTTTAGAAGTATCATTTTATAATAAAAAATAAGTTCACAAAATAATAGATAAAGGTTGTTGTTGCAATATAACATCTGAATGGATAATTGGTCTATTATACCTCAATACAGCTAGAAAAATGTAAATATATGAAGCAGTCAGTTGAGCGTCTGACTCTTGGTTTCAGCTCAGGTCATGATCTCAGGGTCAGGAGATCAAGCTCCATGTTGGGCTCTGTAGTCAGTGTGGAGTCTGCTTGAGTTTCTCTCTCCTTCTCCCTTTGCCTCTTCCCCACCTCACTCTCTCTCTCAAATAAATAAATAAATCTTAAAAAAAAAAGAAACAGTTGTATAGAAAAGGGTAAAAAGATGTTGAAACACTGGCAGTAGTTCTTTATGAGCGGGGATTTGCAATTGACCTTTGTTTTCTTCTTTGTCCTTTCCTCAATTTATTTTTTGTAATTGCAAGTCTAATTTTTCCATAGAAGAAAATTGTAAAGGAAGAAAAGGAGAACAAGGAAGAAGGAGACAAAGAAGAGCTGTTAATCATTGTATTTTCATCTCCCATAACAGCCCTCAACTCTTCAAGACAGCAGCATTAAAGTTGAAGATATTTTGACTAGAAGGTTCACTCCCATTGCATCCAACACTCTGTCAAAGGAGTAAACAAAAAGCTGAATTTATTGCTTGCAAAGCAAGGGAGAGAGCTATCCTAGTTAGGAATGGTCTCTCTGAGCAAAGCAGAAAACTAATCTTCAATGGAGTCTTGGATGTGTGAAGTTCTACTCATACTAGAGTTAGCACTTTGAGATTGGTTGACCTTTAGCTATGAAAGTGTAGCTACTGGAATGCATCTGTTTTTGATTTACTGACTTCCAGAAGCCTGGGGCTGCCACTGATTGGCTAGGTCTTAGATGATGTGTTTATTGATGTAAAGTTGTCATTAATCAAGTGGACAGGTTTAAAACCCGTGCTGGTGGTTACTTTCTGCCATAACTAAAGAAAAAGAAGAGAAACCTTTCATCCTTGGTAACCCCTATCTGACAACCTGCAGGAATTGTCCACATTGCATCGCTATTGTTGGTTCCCCTTGAAGGGAGGTTTTGCTTGTAGAGGATTGGTTCTCAGTTTGAAATCGATCAGCATGATTTGATCCTGTTTTTGTGTTTCATTTGTCAGAACAATGGCTGTGCAGAAACGTTTTAGATTCTAGACAATAGACATTGATTATGAGACACTTAAAAATAACTAAAAGTATTATTTAAAAAACATTAAAATGTGGCACCTGGATGGCTCAGTCAGTTAAGCATCCAACTCTTGATCTCAGTTCAGGTCTTGACCTCAGGGTTGTGAGCTCAAGCCCCACATTGGGCTCCATGCTGGGCCTGGAGCCTACCTAAGGAAAAAAAAGTAAAATATATATATATATTTAAAATTTTTAAAAAGTTAAGTATATATAAAAGTACCCGAAAGGTATTCCAGAGCCATGACCCAATACTTTCCAGCACTGGCCAATAAACAAATCCCACAATTACCTGAGTCTCTCTTAGTACCAAGTTGCCTTTTTCTTTCAGCTTAAATGTCGGTTGTTCCATCTTGCCAGCAGTGTTAATCCAGGTACAATAAAGTGTGTTAGCAATGGCAAAGAAGACTAAAAGTTTAAAAGAATGCTAAAACCTATGCTATTATCTGTAATATCTTTAGTTAAAGACAATAACGTGGTTGGGTGTGCCTCTAAGCTTGAGCTGTATTGTCTTTTATGTCTGTCGGTGTGAAAGACTAGTATCAGGTGACCACTTCAAGTTACCCAACTACCATGGGTAGAATCAGTGTGCTCAGGAGTCTGTTTTTCCGTTTATCACCTATACTTTCATGAAATGTTTTGTCCCTTTAAATTCTTTGTAAGGAGATATATAATCCTCTGAGGAAGTTGAGTCATACACTTGGAACCATCTAACTAATAGCTCCATACAGAACAACGAGTTTTGGTCCTGGGTTAGCATTGACAAGTCTGATTCCACAGGAAAAAAAAAACAAAACCTAGAGGCACATTAGGGAGTAGATCTTTTGTGTGAGTGTTGTTGTGACAAAGTCATTGTTATATCCCAAGAATATTTATATCTATTTCTTCCAGAGTGAGAATATTTTTCTTCATTTAGGTGTTGGTCATTTTGATGTAATGTACTATGCTCAATTTGTTCTAGGCTTGAATATTTTTAACTTTTGGTCATTTAGTTTGAATAATTCATGGTTTCAAATGTTTGATTGATGGTATTACTACCAAGAAAACCATCAAAAATAGTTAAACCAATTTTTATCAATTTGAGACTTGCATTATAGCAACACTGTCTTTAATGTTTATCAAAAGATATGTCTATCATTTCTTAAGATTATCTGTTATTTTTACTGAAAATCATTTTAGTACCAAATTTGGCCATTGTTTTGGTTTTCCAGAACTTGGTATAGGGAGATATATCCAACAATTTTTCAAACTGGCTGTGCTAGCAATAGCTTTGGAAGACCAAAATTATAGGATTATGTTGGAGATTGTCTCTAGTAAAGCCTAGACCTAAGTAAGTTATTAGTTAGTGGCAACAGAAAAATAAGTTAATAGAGACATGGATAATCATACACTTATTAAGAAGGAAAACTACCATTTGCATCTATCTGGTATTACCAAGTGGCCAAGCTGGTTTTGATACAACATAGAATCATGGATATTATAATCTAATTTTTCCCAATATAGCTGTCCAGAATTGCAGGCCACTTTTTTGTGTTTATGATGGAATCCTTGAAGATCTCCATGGATTTTTCTTTCTCTTCTTATGAAATCCTTGCATACAGACTTTTATCAGGGCAGTCCATTTAGCGTGATGAACTCTAAAGTATTTCTTCTACATTTTACAGTTTCTCTTTCACTGTGGCTTTCTACCTAGCAGACAGCAATTTCTTTGGATAGCATGAAAGCACCTAGAACTTGTATATTTAATGATCATTTGCATAGGGGTACAAGAGAAGGTTAAGGAAGTTCTTATTTTCTAATTCCACATCTTGATTTATCCCAAATACACATTGCCTATCAGTGTATATATTTACTCTTAAACTTTTAATAAGTTGCTATGCCTTAGAAAGAGGCACAATTTTGGCGACCTGAGCCTATTTTACCTCTGGTAAGAGAGTGGATCTCACATGTGTGTCTAGGATAAGTTATGGCAAAACTACCTTAATATTTCCCTTTTCATTTTGAAGATAAGACCTACAGATAAACAATTCGGATTTGATATGGGAGTATTCAACAAATGTTCTAGGCTTATGTACTTCATAAAGTATAGAAAAACAATCATGAGGTGATGGAGTTGCTGGGTTGCAAGTGTTAGAAGAGCATAGAAGTATGATGAGAAAGTAATAATATTTCATGATTAGCTAATTAATTATCAGGAAGAAGTGTTGGTGTGCTTTTAGTTATCAGTAGAAGTTGCATTGCACTGCATGTGCTGTCTTCAGATTTAAAGATTATCCTAATACGAGGACTGAGTATGCTTTAACTTAATCAGCTGAGCTTAGAATTGGTCTGAGGCAAGAAGAGTAAGTATTGACTGTTAGAACAAAGAATGAATCCAATTATGCATACATTGAGATCTTTCCTACAATAATGTCTTTCCTATGGCCAATAAATCATGGCTTAGATAATGAAATCTTATTTTACACAACTGGAGTTTTTTTCTTAGAAATTTTTGCAATTAGTATCACTTTTGTTATAAAATTTTTTTGAAAGTACATATTCAAAAATAGCATAAGAGAAATATTGTAAATATTTGTATAATGTTAGGAATAGGGAAAACCAAGTAATACTCCAAAGGCAGAATGTTAAAGGGAAAGACAAATCAATTTATCCACATAAGAATTTCAAATATTTCTTTTTATAAAAAATAGAAAACCTCACAAATTGAAATGCAAAGGAAAAAAATTTTTCAAAATACATGCCACACCATAGTCTCCATGTAATGGAGAGACTATTCTTAGTTCTACTGTGAAGCTTAAATATATCCTTGGGCTTCTGGACTAATACTGGCTTAGCATTCCCTAGAAAATTCAAGGCTAGTAAATGTACACAAACATATGAAGCAGAAGCATGTTATTACTTATAGCTCTCGTTAAATTTACTAAAATTTAATGCAGTGCTTCGCACAAGGTGAGTGAGGCCTTAACTGGTGTTAAATGTCATATAGCATAGTACTAAAATGCTTGAGAATTAGGCAATTGTGATATATT
>NW_023248574.1:0-4321 GCF_002007445.2 Ailuropoda melanoleuca | reverse complement strand
AGGAGCCTGATGTGGGGCTTGATCCCATAACGCCAGGATCACGCCCTGAGCCTAAGGCAGACGCTTAACCGCTCTGCCACCCAGGCGCCCCAAGACAACATTATTTTGTTGCATATTGAAAACGACCTTCATTCAGTTTTCAAATTTCCAAAGAGATTAAAAATGGTGATTTGATTTTAAATGGAATGATGAAAATAAAATGTTTTTCTGTAACTTATGCTTTTAAGGTATTTTAAAATAGCTCCTTTCGTTGTTAAATTGTTTGGATAATAGCAGCAAGTTACTTTGAATGTATTTGAAGTTAGGTTCTTTAAGTTATCGTCAGTAGGCTAGTTACTAATTTTCCAGTGGAATATACCTGAATTTTTTTATATTACTCTGACTTGGCTGTTGCTGTGAAAACCTGTGAGATGATATAGCTCATAAACTCCTCCTGTAAGGTAAACCACTTTAAGTGCTATTTTACTGTGAATGACTCGACCTCCCTTCATATACTAAGCTGTTGTCATGGGCTTGGCAGTTTTTACATTCCAGGAAGTTCTTTTATGCTGTAGAAAATAGATTGAGACTGAATCTGTTTTTAAAAGATAGTTGAAACCGTTCTGGTACATTTTGCCACTGTCTGCAATACAGCCTTATTGAAGTATTGTCACTTCCTGGAGTATGACCAGTAACTGTTTCTTACCTTGGAAAGCTTTTGATCTAGGTTCAACAAAAATGGCATTTTAAGCAAAAGGTTGTATTTTTTCCTGTCCTGAATTCAAGGAAGAGAACTTCTGGGGGGAAAAAAAAATAGTGCACATGTTCTAAGCCGAGGAGGGTAGCTCAACATTTATAGTTTGTCATGTGCTTCATGTACATTACATTGTTTAATCCTGATCCCTCAGAAGAAGATGCCGTTTTTCCCAATAAAGTCTATATGTAGAAAGTAAAGCAATTTCTTTGTGACTTTGGATTAGGAAAAGATTTCTTAGATACAATGCCAAAAACACAATTCATTAAAGTCTAATTAATTAGACTTTGTCAAAATTGAAAACTTTGACCATTAGGAAAAGGAAAAGACAAGCCACAGACAGGAAGAAAATATTTGGAAAACATATAGCTAATAAAAGACTTGTTTCTAGAATATATAAAGAACTCTTTTAACTCAATACTAAAAAACAGATAATAGCAAAAATATTCAAATAGACACCTGCCTCATTGGAGAAGATATTTGAATGGTAAATAAACACATGAAAAGATCATGATTCATTAGGGAAAAGTAAAACCGTTACATGTACACTAAAGTGGATAACATCAAAAAGATTGGCAGTGCCAATTGTTGGCAAGCACATGGATTCTCATACATTGCTGGTGAGGATATAAAATCATAAACTTTTAAAAAACAGTTTCGCAGTTTCTTACATATAGTTATCGTATGACCTTATGTCAGTTCTACTCCTAGGTATCTACCCCAAGAGAAATAAAAACATATGCCCACATAAAAACTTGTATGTGAATGTTTATAGTAACATTACTCTTAATAGCCAAAAGTAGAAACGATATTTACATCACCTGGTGAATGAATAGGCAAAAATGTCGATTATCTGTACGGTGGAATACTACTCAGCCATAAAAAGGACTGAATCTTAAAAATACACAATACATAAAATAAGCAAGACACATAATGCTATACATTATATGATTCTGTTTATATGAATTTTTTAATAGACTATTTTTTGGAGCAGATTTAGGTTCATAGCAATATCGAGCAGAAGGTACAGAGATTTCTCCTATGCCTCGTACACTCTACTGCCCTGCCTCCTAACTGGCATAGCCTCTCCAATTACCAACATCCCCTACCAGAGCGATATATGTGTTGTAACTGATGGCTGTGCAAGTTTGAACAAATGTATAATGACATTTGTCCACCAATATAGTATCATACAGACTATTTTCATGCCCTAAAAATCTCCAGGGGTCCTCTCCAGCAGTAATACTGCTCCACTGATTTCATCTCACCTTCCTTCCTAAACCTTGACAGGCACTCGTCTTTTTACTATCTCCAAAGTTGCCTTTTCCACAGTATCATAGTTGGAATTATACAGTATGTAGCCTTTTCAGATTGGCTTTTTCATTTCCTCCTTGTCTTTTAATGGCTGGATAGCTCATTTCTTTTTAACACTAATATTCCATTGTCTAGACATAACCGTGGTTTATTTATCCATTTGACCTCTTGGTTGCTTCTAAGTTTGGGCAGTTAAGAATAAAGCCGTGGTAAACATCTGTGTGCAGATTTTGTGTGAATGGAAGTTTTCATCCTTTGTGTAAATACTAAGTAGTGTGATCACTGGATCATACATATGGTAAGAGGATGTTGAGTTTTGTCACAAACTGCCAACTGTCTTCCAAAAGTGGCTGTGCCATTTTGTATTCCAAGCAGCAGTGAATGAGGGTTCCTGTTGCTCCATACCTTCCCCAGGATTTGGTATTATTAGTGTTCAATTTTGGTCATTTTAATAGCTGTGTGGTGGTTTCTTGTTTCAGTTTGCATTTCCCTGATGACATATGTGCTGAGTATCTTTTCGTATGTTTATTTGCCATCTTTGTATCTTTGGTGAGGTGTCTGTTAAGGACTTCGGATCAGTTTTTAATTGAACTGTTTTTCTTATTGTTGACCTTTAAGAGTTATGCGTATATTTTGGATAACAGTCCATTATCAGATATGGCTTTTGTAAATATTTTCTCGCAGCCCATGGTTGCCTTTTCATTCTCTCGATGAGGTTATTTGAAAAAGCAAAACTATAGAGATAGAAAATAAGTGGTTGCCTGGGACTGGGAAACAGTTTTTTGCAGATGGGCACAAGAGAATTTTTTGGGGTGATGGAAGTATACCAAAATTGGATGATTGCACAACTGTATAAATTTACTGAGAATTCTTAAACTGTACATTTTAATTGGTTGAATTTTTGATTTGTAAGTTATGCCTCAGTAAAACTGCTTAAAAAAATCTTAAACCAAAAACGTTACATTTATACTGCTTAGGTAACTTGTACAAGGTATGTGACAGCAAAGTACAGAGCTAGTATTAGAACTCGAGGCTTTCTCATAAAGCCCCTGTTCCCTTGTGCTTCTCCTTGTACTTAGAGTGCCTTCTCCGAGCAGGTTACCTGCTAAAGGGCCTGTGCTATATGCTGAATAAAAATTCCCCTTAATTATCAATCCTAAAACCTATTTATTTTTTACCTTGCTTAGAGACTCCTTACTAGCAAGTTTGCTGGATGGAGTAAGAGCCTCTGGTAACAGAGATGTTTGTGTAAAAATGACACCAACTCATAAGGGTCAGCGATGGGGGTTACTCAGCATGCCTGTCGATGAAGAAGTAGAGAGCCTTCATCTCAGATTTTTAGCCACACCTCCAAGTGAGTATTGATTTAAGTATAATTGCATTTCTGTCCATCTCCTTAGTAACTTAAAAATTAGGAATGCAAATCTCTAAATCTTTTTGAACCCTTTCATCTTACAGATGGCAACTTTGCAGATGCTGTATTCAGGTTCAACGCTAATATTTCATATAGTGGAGTTCTGCATGCAGTAACGCAGGATGTAAGATAAATTGTATTATAATTTGTTCATTGTCATTAACTTTTGGAATGGGAACTTTTTGAAACATTCTTCTTTTACCTAGGGTCTCTTCTCAGAAAACAAAGAAAAACTGATCAATAATGCCATAACAGCATTATTGTCCCAAGAGGGAGATGTTGTTGCTTCAAATGCAGAACTTGAGAGTCAGTTCCAGGCTGTGAGGAGGCTTGTGGCTTCTAAAGCTGGTTTTCTGGCCTTCACTCAGCTTCCAAAGTAAGTTTTCTTTGAACTTCTTTTAGAGAATGCAAACAACTCAAAATAGCAGATAATAACAGTTTATCTCTTTATATCTGTCTAAAACTGATACCTTTCGTATGTTGATATGGTAGTTTTTATTCATAAATTAATAAAGGTGAGTGGAATCGAAGGGTATGAAAATTGGTCCCATACATACCTGCAATATACTGACTCTTGTTTTTTGTTTTTAAGATTTTATTTATTTGAGAGAGCGCGAGAGAGTGCGAACGAGCATGAGGGAGGGGGAGGGGCAGAGACAGGGGGAGAGGGTTAGGGAGAAGCAGACTCCCTTCTGAGCAGGGGGCCTGATGTGGGATTCTATGCCAGGAGTCTAGGATCACCCTGAGCTGGAGGCAGACACTTAACCGACTGGGCCACCCAGATGCCCCATACTTTTTTTTTTTTTTTAAAGATTTTATTTATTTATTTGACAGAGATAGAGACAGCCAGCGAGGAGAGG
>NW_023248573.1:0-4319 GCF_002007445.2 Ailuropoda melanoleuca | reverse complement strand
TTTTTTCTGTGCTTACCCTTTAACTGTTTTCCCCCCAAATTCAATAAATAAGTTTTCTATCTCTATTAAATATTTACAGAACACCTGGTGTATTGACACATCTCTGTCCCAACAAACCTTGTAATAATGGTATTCCACATGTTCTTCTGGCATGTATTCTGGGGGTAAATACATCTAATATTCTCTAAAAACATTCATTAAATTATATTTTCTAGTTTATTTTTAACATACAATTTTAGCAACTTTCCTGTTCTTATTAAAAGAATCCCAAGATTCCTTTTCTAACATTCAAATATCATGATTCATGAATGTACAGTTTTTGTTGTTGTTGTTGTTGTTTAAAAGGCAGATTGTCACACACAGCACCTCATTTGGATGTCTGGAAGTTTGACAACCCCCCTTGTTCCAACGTGTATGGTGCAGTGAGAGAAAGGGGGTACCAGTCTAGCCAGCCAGATCAACCAAATCAACCCTGGCAATCAATGGGAAAAATGCTTTAGCCAGATCATCCTCACACCCAAATTCTTTCAGTTTTTTTTTTTTTTAAAGTTGCAACAAACGGGTGGTTGCCAGAGGGGAGGTGGCTGGGCAGATGGGTGAGATGGATGAAGGAGATGAAGACCACTCTTGTCTTGAGGAGCACTGCACAATGTATAGAATTGCTGAATCATTACACTGAACTCCTGAAACAGAAATAACAGTGCATGGTAATTGTACTTCAATTTAAAAGAAGCTATAATTATTGCATCTGCCCTAAAATAATTTTTTTAATCATACAGACTAGTAAACACTAATTCAGATAAAATCTGAAACAAATTTGTAGAAGTAACTTAAAGTAAGTAGTAGATGTCATAGGATCAGTGGCAACAACCTCCTTCGTCCAAGGCAATCACCAGTCTTCACGACATAAATTGATTGAATTTTCTTAATTTTCTTTCACCAGGTTCTTATAAAAACTGAATATATGATTATTGACAAAATAAGTAGCATATATTTTCCTTCAGCAATATAGTCTTACTGGAGAGATAGGAGTTCCACATTTGAAAAGCAGCTGAGAAAAAAAAAATATATATATATATAAAATGAAGTGCTTAAAACATGTTGAACCACAAATAATAAATACTAAGAAATCTAAAATAAAAGCAGATAAATAATATTTAAAGAGGGGTTTTAAAATTGTTCTTGTCCCTTTACAGCTGTGTAAGGCACCTATATGAAAAGATAAGAAAGACGGCAACCAGTCAAATAAGCTTCCTCATCTAAAACAATCCATGGAATGACAGATGTCCCAGGCTCCTGTCAGTACCAAAGACTTAGACATTTGTCAGGAAGGAAGACACATCTGAGCCATGATCCTGAGGGACACAGAAACTCTGCCAAAACAAAACAACAACAAAAACCTTTTGGTTTTATACTTAATGTTAATCAATGGATTTGCCAATATATTTTACCATAAATAAGCTATTCTAATTAAGATTCATCGTTAATTTGGGGGGCACTGGGTGGCACAGTGGCTGAACATCAGACTCTTGGTTTTGGCTCAGGTCAGGATATTGGGGTTGTGAGATGAAGCCCGTGGCAGGCTCTACACTCAGCACACAGTCTACTTAAGACGCGTTTTCCCTCTCCTTCTGCCCCTTACCTCCACTATTTCCATCTCTCTTTCTCTCAAATAAATAAATAAATCTTTTTTAAAAAAGACTGATCATTAATTCAACTTTGCAACGAAACTATATATTGCTCATAAGAATTTTGTTGTTGTTGATTCTTATTACTCTGTGGCAAACAGTGTGAATGGTCATCTGGGATAAATTTAATTAAACTCATAATCTCCTTCTAAAATTTTCTAGAACATCTGAATACGATATGGATGCATGCATGTATACTTTAAAGACACAAGGGAGGGGCGCCTGAGTGGCTCAGTCAGTTAAAGCCTCTGCCATGAACCCATGGTCCTGGGATTGAGCCCTGCATCAGTCTCCTTGTTCAGTGGGGCGTCTGCTTCTCCCTCCCCCTCTGCCCCTCCCCCACTTGTGCTTGCTAGGTCTCTCTCTTTCTTTCTCTCTCAAATAAATAATCTTTAAAACAAAGATACAAGGGAATGTATGGCAATGGCCCTATAACCAGGACAAGCAAAATTGTAAGTAGTTTAAAGGCGTAAGAAAAGTTGTTTCTAAATGGAGGTTTTTGGGGGAGGCATCACTGAAATGCTCCCCATTGCATAGGCACGCCTAAATTGTGCTGTAGCCGCATCCACACATTCTCTGACAGAACAGTTCTGAAAAACATTCCAACCAAAACTTCCATTCAAATTGGTCAGCTTGGTCTTAAAACACAGCTGCTCAAAGGAAGTGAATGGTACTTTTGAATTCCTGCCAAATGACATTGCCACATGGACAAACCGTATCTGATCTGCTCCATTCAATAGCATGTTTGGAATTTGAATTTTTCTGCCTGTGAGTATATATAGACAGAACCTTGGTGAATAGACCACATGACACGATGTGAATTAACTATCTCAAACCACTGTGGCACCTTGTAGTAGAAAAACAAAATACTTACCATTTTTTTTATGCTAAAGTATTTGGTTTTGGGTTTTTGTTGTCACTTTTGGTTTGTTTGTTTTGGTTTTGTTTTTGCTTTTGTTTTTGTTTTGCTTGTATGTCTTTCCTAATGACCCGTGAATTCTTGGAGGGCAAGAGTTTTGTGTATTTTTATCTAATCGCGCACTTTTTATGTGTAGACAATGTTTGCCTCTAATGGAAATCTAATAGGTGAAAAGTGATTATGTTATAGCTTCCATGTAATCCTGCATCTCAACACTAAATTCCATTTTGTTTTACAGAGAGGTAGTTCTCCTACTAGTGAATTTCATTACTCAGGTTGGATAGAATCCCTGTCATTCATCAGGGGATATAATCTGCACGTCTTTACTGATGGTTAAAATGGTTCCCTGAACAGATGAATAGAGGAAAGAAAAGTGTTTCCCAGGCAACAGAGCTGCTTTGTTTGAATGACTTTCTTTATTATCACAACGGAAGTTAAAATAGACAATGTTCAAGAAATTACTGAGTTTGTATATAAGTGTGTGCTGATGGAGAGAATAAGAGAAAAATTACTACTTTTAAGTGAAATTTCTAGACTTCTCTCAATGTTGTTGGATTATATTTTAAGAGTTTATTCTGTAAAAATTACTATTGAAATCCCTGAAAAAAAATACGCTTACTGAAGTGCACATATGCAGCTTGCCATTTATTTTTTACTCATTTATTTCTCCTTTTGAACTGTGAGCCTTTTGAGAGGGGAAGCCTTGTTGATCTTGTTCACAGAAGATGATCTTTTTGACTCATATACTGGAGACACAGAACGACAGGAAAATAAATTCTGAAACTCGGTGTCTGACACTATCTAATGTGCAAATTCTTTCATCCCATTAAAACAGAATGATTTTATACCTGTAACTATAGCATTTCTTATGAAAATAAAATACTTTTTATAAATACTTGATAGCTGTTAGAGATGGAATCTTACAGCTCATTTTGTTGGTAATTATTTCATTTCTCTTAAAATTCTTTTTTTCCTCTTAAAATTCTCTTAATGGAGAAGTAGTAACACATACAAGTTCCAAAATCAAATTGCTTGGCTTGGAATTTCAGTTCTGACTGTAATAGATTTGTTATGTCAAGGTGAATTAGAGGAATAAATTATAGACATAACATAGTGTTGTTATTAAGATTAAAAAGTCAAGACATTGAAGAATTAACACAGTGCCTGCCATGAAGTAAGTATGAAACAGTCATTATTATTTTTACATAGTCATTATTATTAACTGAATATAATCATATGGAGAAAAAGAAATTCTCTGATAATAAAGTTCTGATCAAAATCAATTCAAATGTCAAAAATGGTTTTCTATTACCATTCTATATTTCTATTAATATATTTATAGTAATCATTCTAATAATAGTGCAGATGGTGTATATATATTTTTCATATATATATATTTTTATCTATATATATTTTTAATCTATATATATATATTTTTTAAAAAAGTTTTTAGAGAGGAAGAGAAAGAGAGAGGTGGGGCAGGAAGAGAAGGAGAGGGAGAGAGAGAGAATCTTAAGCATGGAGCCCAACACAGGGCTCAATCTCACAAAGCTGAGATCAGGACTTGAGCTGAAATCAAGAGTTGGACACTTACCAGACTGAGCCACCCAGGTGCCCCAACAGATGGCATATATTTAAAATGTATTCTTTAAACATTTCCATATTAAGTAGAACAGATTTCTTATATTCTTATATTCTTCTTTTTTTTTTTT
>NW_023248572.1:0-4318 GCF_002007445.2 Ailuropoda melanoleuca | reverse complement strand
TTTCACCAGCCTTCTGGGCCTCCCTCAACCCAGTCAAGGTGACACAAAATTCACCATCACAGGGGGTTACAGCAGAGATCCTGTGTAAAACCAGGGGGTATTTTCAGTGCAGGTACTAAAAATAAATCTCAGAGAGAGATAATACCTGACTGATCCGTGGTGTTTCATACAGCAAGAAGGAAAAGAAAAAAAAAGACCTTCAACCCAAGCCTTAGTAGCAAAATCTGGGGGGAGTGACATCATATTAACTGTGTGATCTGCAAAATATCACACTGAGAATTTAGTGTAAAGGGAGCCCGAGTTTGTAGCGACAGAATTTCCCCTGCAGAAACAAACACAAATCCCCACCAGAATAACACCCTTTGAACCCAATCCGGAGAGAATTCTCGTGGATAAAGATCAAAATATGATCTAACAACAACACAAGAGGAAGAGTCACCAGACACGCTAAGAGGCAGCCAGTCTGCCATGAGCCAGAGTCAGTAAAAACAGCAGCTGCGGAATAAATCTGGCACAAAATGTGGAGCCAGAAATGACAAAGTACAGATTTAAATTTAATGATGATTAAAGGTGAGCTACGTCTAAAGAAATAAGAGGACATTGAAAGTAAATAAAAAAGTATCCTAAATATCAAGAAGTTATAAGAACGTAACTCAGACAGACAAATGAGAAAGAGATTAATTAAGAGGCTTAGAAACTCGAGCAAGAAGTTCGAGCATGCCTCTGATCGGGGATTCAGAAAGCTAGGGGAACATGGAATAGATGTGATATTCCAAAGAGAGAACAGCCAAGAATTTTCCAGAGCTTATGAGCAATAATGATCTCCACGAATCTCAATTAATGGAAAGCAAGGTAAATATGATGGATCAGCTTGTTTTCTTCTTGCTGCATCTAGTAAAATGTAAAAGGCAAGAACCAATTAAGGGCAGAACTAGGAAGGAAGAAGGGCAGGGCTTGACGATTTCCAGTGCTCCAGATTGGAAAAGAGGCTAAAACTAGGAGATTCAATGTCAGAAAAGCAAGCTCTGGAGAGAAAGCTGGGGGTGGGGGTGGGGGGCGTGGTAAATAACCCTTTGCTCCTGCCTTGGAAGGATCACAACATCAGAGCATTGAGTCACACAGGGGCTCTTTGAAGAAATTAAGTGTGCTGCTCATGGATTCCCCTTGGTCAGCTCAGCAGGAGCCAGAAATAGAGATAGGATTATCTAGGGAAGGTGTGTGGAGGGGTCATTGTCTAATGGGGTGAATCCCTGTGACATACATGGGAGACCCACAAGATTCTTGAGAACGTTATACCAGCAGAAATACTGCCTGGCACTTGCACTAAAAGGCACAAGGAAGAAGACTGTTGAAGGGACCCCCAAAAAGCTACAGGTGAGGGATAAGTTCATAAAAATGATTCAGCTGGAAGCATGTGTTACCTTTTGCTGGACAGCAAGGGTGTCTTTGAGGGTGGGCTGTTGGCCTGGGGGCAGAGCTGGGAATCACAGAACATCTCCTAAGCCTTGAAAACAAATGGAGTTTGTCTGGCAGGATTTTAAAATTGCTTGGGACCAGGGACTCCTGTTTTCCTTCCATTTTCTTCCTTTTTGAAGGAAAATATCTGTAAGTGTTATTCTATGCTTGTTGAATATTGAATTTCAAGAGCAGCCAGCTTGTTCCTTGAGTGTCATGAGTGTACAGATGGAGAATTTTGCCCCAGGCTGGGTGAGGCACACATCCTCACACTAAGCCTTGGACAACTTAAATGATGAGGTTTAGGATTTTTGAACTGACGAGATTCAGGTGAGATTTTGGACTTTGTGTCCAAATTAGATTTACCGAGAGAGCTGGGAAAGCGTTGAAGCTGTCAAAGCTGGTGAAAGTCAACATGCTCATTCTGGAATGATCTCATTGACAAAGGAGTTGGTGGTATGGCTGTTGATTCCTCCATCAGATTTCTCCTCTTGGCCACACACCTCGGGCTGCCTTCCAATACTGTTCATGGTTTTGTGCCTGTTTATCTTGCCAGCCTCATCTCCTTCCATATCCCACCTTTCCCTCCTTATTCCAACCTCACCAAACCTGTCAGCAGTTCCTCTTCATCCTCTGTACCTTTGCACCTGCTGGCTGTCTGTCTGCAACATCATTCCCTTCTTTCTGTCTCTGGAAAATCACGCTCCATACCCAGCTAAAATGCAGCGGACAGCATTAACACATTGAGAATTCAGGGGACATGGTGGGGGTTGAATGTGTTTTCATGTGAGACAGAAGTGAATCTTGGAGGCCAGATGGTGGACTGTGGTTGGCATACTAAAGCCTGTCCCCAGACATACTCACATCCTAATTTCTGAAATCCTCAGTGATGTGATGGTACAACAAAAAATTGTGTCATGATAAACCTGCATAGTCTGAAGCCTTTGGGTTTGTTGTAATTGATTACAGCAGCAATAGGAAGCTAATGAAATGGGGATTTTTGAATTAAAGTATTAATAATTAAATTAGGAACTTAGTAAATGAATTTAGCAGCTGATTCTTCTCATCAAAGAAAGGATTGGTGAACTGGAATATAACTCAGTGGGAAATATTCAGGCTGAAGCATAGAGAGCAAGAAGAATGAAAAATAAAAAAGTGCATTGCTGCTGGAGATTTAAAAAGAAGATATTATTGATTATTTCTTAATAAAAGTCATTAAGTCATATGATACTTTTTAGAAAAAAAAATGAATTTCCAAGCAACTCAGGAAGAAAATGTAGAACTTGAAACGATAATTTAAAATGTCTCTATAAAGATTCCTCAAGGTCCGATCAGTTTTAGAGAAGTAACCCAACCACTGCGGATAGAAAAAAATTCATTCTTTTCAACCTCTTCCAGATTATGGAATAAGAATAAACCCTTGACGTTTCCCTTACGAGTTTATTATGACATTGTTACTAAGTCCTCACAAAGATAGTACAAGGAATAAAATCACAGGCTGATCCGAGTGATGAATCAGATACAAATGCCCTGAACAAAATATGACTAAAGCAAATCCAGGGACACATACGGCACGTAACCCGTTGTGTCACAGTGAGGGTTGTGCCTAGAACACAAGCTTACAGGTGGATGTTAAAAACCACAGCGTCACGGAAGCAGATACAGTGAAATAATGTTATAAAATCAGTATCCTTTCATGGTAACAAAGAAACTCTTAGCAACTGAGACTAAGGGGAAGCCCTTCCCTGGGATGGTGCTGGAGGCCTTGCTCAGCTGGGGCAGGTGCTCGTGGAAGAGCTGGGGGTCAGGCTGGGCTCCAGGACAGTCCACAGACTAACTCACCGTACTGGTCAGTCTCATTCCTTCATGATGAGTTCTTTCTTAGAATTCAAAACAGGTGAAACTGGGCTTTGCCTCTTAAGAACAGCCTCATATATGGTCAAACCATTAAGAGAAGTTGGGGATGACTTGCACAGAATTCGGGTTAGCATTCATCTCTGGGGGACAAGGGTACCAGCCACAGAGGCCAACACTGGCTACGTTCCCCTTTCGAAGGGAGTGAGCCATCCTGGAACGTTCTTCTCATTAAATCTCCTTTTTATATTGAGCATACACAGTGTAGACACTTCTTACTAAGCTTCTTTCAAACTTGAAGGGAAGGTTTTAAAAATCTTTGAAGAAGATCGCACGCGGCCCGTCTGGAGGTGCGGTTCCTCCCTCCCCGTGCAGACTCGACAACCGTGTCTCCTTGAGGAACGTCTGCGGGGGGTGGGAGTTTCACCTGCCGCGAGGTGCCGATCGCAGTGGGCATTTCTATGTGGTGCTCCTTGAGGGTGAGGACCTCTTTCCATCCTAGTTCACTCTCTCTACCCCGCTCAGCAGCCGGGGGCAGGGCCGCCAACAGTGCCGGCATTTGATCATTTGGCCTCACGAGAACAAATGTTTCTGGAGCCGGGGTTTTCATTCTCGAGGCCTTACCGCTCTGGACAGCGGCCTGAGTCACGGGCTGCGGGGCACGGGGGCTTGTGACGGGAGCCCCTGGCCGGCTACTCGGAGAACCATTAATGCTGCAGCTCACGAGGTGGGTTGGGGGCACTTTAACAGATGGAGAAATCCTTTCTCCGCCGGGAGCCAGAGCAGAGAGGCAGGGGACAGCAGAAATGGAGGGACAGGTCCTGCACCCGCCGGAGGCCCCGTCGCCCGGTGGGGACTGTGGTTAGGTGCACTTCTGCACCCACATTTCCGCATCTGTGCCAGTGGGACGATGACATCTGACTTAGGTCTCTGCTTGTGATGATTTAGCAAAAGTCATGTCATTTGTGTTGCAGATGGGAATGGACCCCTAATGGGAAGTCATTTTTTT
>NW_023248571.1:0-4313 GCF_002007445.2 Ailuropoda melanoleuca | reverse complement strand
AGAATTTAGTGATTCATCACTTACATACAACACCCAGTGCTCATCACAACAAGTGCCCTCCTTAATACCCATTGCCCATTTAGCCCATCCCCGCCCCCACCTCCCCTCCATCAACCCTCAGCTTGTTCTCTGTCATTAGGAGTCTCTTATGGTTTGCTTCCATCTTTTTTTTTAATCTTCAAATATGTTCATCTGTTTTGTTTCTTAAATTCCACATATGAGTGAGATCATATGGTATTTGCCTTTCTCTGACTGACTCATTTCGCTTAGCATAATACCCTCTAGTTTCATCCATGTCATTGCAGATGGCAAGATTTCATTTTTTTCATGGGTGAGTAATATGCCAGTGTGTGTGTGTGTGTGTGTTTGTGTGTGTGTGTGTACCACATCTTCTTTATCCATTCATCAGTACATGGGCATTTGGGCTCTTTCCATAGTTTGGCTATTGTGAACATTGCTGCTATAAACATTGGGCTGCATGTGCCCCTTTGAATCACTATGTTTATATCCTCTGGATAAATACCTAGTAGTGCAATTGCTGGGTTATAAGGTAGCTCTATTTTTAACTTTTTGAGGAAACTGTGTGCTGTTTTCCAGAGTTGCTGTACCAGCTTGCATTCCCACCAAGAGTGTAAGTGTTTCTCTGAATCCTTGCCAACATCTGTCGTTTCTTGAGTTGTTAATTTTAGCCATCCTGACAGGTGTGAGGTGGTATCTCATTGTGGTTTTGATTTGCATTTGCCTGATAATGAGTGATGTTGAGCATCTTAACATGGCTGTTAATTAGTGTATTTATACCATTGGTATTTACAGGGGACACCCGGGTGGCTCAGTCAGTTAAGTGTCTGTCTTCGGCTCAGGTCATGATCTCAAGGTCCTGGTATCAAGTCCCACATCAGGTTCATTGCTCAGTGGGGAGCCTGTTTCTTCCTCTCCCTCTGCCTGCTGCTCCCCCTGCTTGTGCTTTCTCTCTTGCTCTCTCTCTCTCTCTGTCAAATAAATAAATAAAATCTTTAAAAATAAAAATAAAAAAATAAAGTGATTACTGGTGTAGTTAGATCGATATCTACCATATTTGTTACTATTATCTATTATTTGCCCTTGTTTTTTGTTTCTTTTTATGTCTTCCAGTGTTTTTGTCACTTCTCTGGTTTTAATTCAACATTTTATGATTCCATTTTCTCTCCCTCCTTCGCATATCAATTATGCTTCCTTTCTTATTTTTTAAAGAGTTTTCAGTATTCATTTACAACGAACCCAAGTCTTCTCACAGGTAACACCCTGCTGCTTCACACGCAGGACATGTACCTTATAACAGAGTATTCCCAGTTCCTCTGTCATACTCCTTATGTCCCCCATTCCACTTACCCATAAGCTGTGATCACTGAATACTTTGTTGCTGTTATCATTTTGAGCCAACTGTTGTCTGTTAGATCAGTTAAGAATTCAAAAATTATTTTATTTTACTTTTATTTGCTCATTTTCTAATGATTTTTTCCTTGTTAGCTAGAATGAGTTTCTGACTTACGTCCTTTTCCTTCTTTCTGAAATAGTTCTTCTAAAATATCATGCAAGCCAGATTCACTGGCAACAAATCCCCTCAGTTTTTTGTCTGAGAAAGCCCTTACTTTATTTCTCCTTTTACTGATTATAGAATTGTACCTTAGTGGGGTTCTTTGTTTTTCTTTTAACACTTGAGACCTCTCATTCCACCTCTAAATGCTGTGAGTCCTGAAGGGGAGTCCAGGACAGTTCCCACCCTTCCTTGTCTATGGGTAAAGTGTTTGTTCCTATGCCTTCTTTAAAACATTGTCTTGGTCTTTGAGTTTCAGTGTTTTGGGATACGATGTGCGTCCATGTAGATTTTTGGTATTTATTTCCTTGTCTCTCTCTGAGCTTCCTGGATTTGAGGTGGTGTACATCATTAATTCAGGGAAATTCTCAGCCATTATTGCTTCAAAAAGTTCTTCAGTCCTTTTCCTCTTTCTCCTTCTCTGGTATTCCCATGATGAGTATTTTACGCTTTTTGGAATTGTACAGTTCTTGGGTATTCTGTTCTGCCTTTTAAATTATATATTTTCTTTTTGTATTTCAATTTTGGAAGTTTCTCTTGATATTTCTTTAAGACATGAAGACAGAGTCTGTCTTCAGCTGTGTCTAGTTAATGGATGAGCCAATCAGAGACATTCCTAATTTCTGTGACAGCATTTTTTTTATTTCTGGCATTTCTTTTAGAGTCTGAGAATTTCCATCCCCCTGCTGACATTGCCCATCTGTTCTCGCATGTTGTCCACTTCATCCATTAGCGCTCTTATTAGCATATTAATCTAGTTGTTTCAACTCCCGGTGTGATCATTCCAACGTTCCTGCTGCGTTTGAGGCTCTTCAAACTGTGCTACTTGTCTCTCAGGATGCCTTGTACCTTCTCGGTGGAAGCTGGACGTGACGTCCTCGGTAAATGCCTTCGGCGTGAGTTTTCATCGGTTTTTCTTGGCCAGCAGCTGGGGTGTGTTTACTGTTTGCTGTCACTGTCGGCGTCAGGCTAAAATGTCCTCCAGTGACTGGTTTTGCCCCCGAACACACAGGAGCCCATTGGTGTGGGGATGGAGGCCTTTTGCGGTCCTGTGATTCAGTCTCAGGTTTCCAGGGGCCCCAGGCTGTGGCCTCACACTGCTTCTGTTTTACAGTTTTGAATCGTTTTGAATTTTCCCGCACTTAGGTGGGGCAGGAACTCCAGAGGAGCTGGAGTTGGTGTTTCCCTTCCCATCAGTCAGTCGGGCTCTGAGAGAACCCCAGTAAGTTAGCTCCGGTTGACCAGTTTCCCCTGGGCGAGGCCTTGTTAAGAGGAGCAGAGTGCTCCGGGGTCTTTCCAAGTTGCCATCCACGCAGGGGTTCTTTCTCCACCGTAAGACAGGGCTCCCCGGAGGTATGACTCACCAAAGTGTGGGGGCCCCTGAGAGCAGCTCCCCCAAGTTCTTAATTCTCAGACTTGTTCCCAGCGAGCCTCCCTTGTAGGGCTTTCCACTGGGCATTGGTGTCTGCTCGGACAGGCTGTGCTT
Organism: Ailuropoda melanoleuca; assembly: GCF_002007445.2. Classification (NCBI taxonomy): domain Eukaryota; kingdom Metazoa; phylum Chordata; class Mammalia; order Carnivora; family Ursidae; genus Ailuropoda; species Ailuropoda melanoleuca. Next base: position 1,254 of record NW_023248571.1, on the reverse strand, counting down.
CTCTGCGTCCGCCTGTCTGTGTCTCCAGTTTGGGAGCAGTGGGCTGCCCTGCGACTTTAGTTCCCTGATGTGCCCAGAGTTGTCCGCTTTGCGTTTGCTCAGCTTGCTAGGTGGTGTGAGGGTGGAGTGGGGACTTGCAAGCTTCTCCCCAGCGGGGCCCGAAACCAGGCCTCACGAGTGTTGTTGGAAGCTCCTGTGTCCACAGTAATTTGCCACAGCATCCATAGGAAACCGACAGACGGAAGGACTCGGACATTCAGAAGTAGGGGGGTGGTGGGGACAGGGAGCAGAGAAGACCCTGCCACAGAAGGGAGAGTGTAAACGCCGCGCCAGGACACCAGGGCCCGGCCGGGGGAGAGTGGGAATGTGGGCCGAGCTGAAGGGAGCCTGAGAAATATGGAGGAAAGTCCTCGAGGACAGATTCCGAGGGGCCTCGCCTGCCTGGAGAGTTTGAGGTTTATGCTGAAGCAATTCAGAGACCGTGGGGTTGATTTGTTTTTCCTTTAAAGGCGTGGAGACCTTGGAGCTGTGCTCTGGGGAGAGAAAGCTTGTCGTGATGCCCTCGTGGCCAGAGCGCGGTGGCTGCCGGCAGCAGGAACCCCAGGGGGGCTGCTGGAGGTCCATGCAGAGGAGCAGGGCCTGACACTGGGGCAGAGGCAGGGCGGGGTGGGGGGGATGCAGACACCCTGCAGGGACATCACAAGACTTTGGGAGCCATCCGCAGGCTTTACGTTTCACAGCGATAACTCAGGGAGAGTTTACCAAATGCACCGAACATAGAGCGTTTACTGGGACCCCGTGCGTCCCTGTGGAGCGCTAACTCTGGCTTTCGGGGACCGCAGGCCAGCGGCAGTGTACTCGCCCTGTTTCCCCGTCACCATGGCTCCTGCCGTCACAGAGACTTTCACTGGCACGGGATCTCCAGGGACAGGTAGGTCTCCTTGTCCGTGAGACTACTCTAGAATCACAGTCCTTCCATGTGTCCAGGCCCCCAAAATGGTGTGGATCCACTGAGCACATGAGAGGGCTGGCCATGTTCTGTCAGTGGGCTCAGAAGCAGGTGGGGGGCCGGCGGGGTTGCTCGGCAGTTACGGCTTGGGGACCTACCATTTGTCCAGTAGTAAACATTTGTGGATCTCATGCCGGCTGCCAAGAACTCATACCAAGCCATGCCTCAGATCTTCAGTTAAGATTTGCGCCTGTGGTTTTCCAGCTATGTGGCCATCAGCAAATCTCTTATCTATCCCCTTTGTG
>NW_023248570.1:0-4048 GCF_002007445.2 Ailuropoda melanoleuca | reverse complement strand
AGAATGGTTGATTTTCATTCTTCTGGGTATAGCTGTCCAGTTTTTCCCAGCACCATTTATTGAAGAGACCCCCTTGCAGCAATGTCCGTAATAGCCAAACTGTGGAAGAAGCTGAGATGCCCTTTAACAGTTGAATGGATAAAGATGTGGTACATATATACAATGGAATATTACTCAGCCATCAGAAAGGATAAGTACCCACCATTTGTATCGACATGGATGGAACTGGAGGGGATTATGCTAAGTTAAATAAGTCAAGCAGAGAAAGACAATTATATGGTTTCACTCCTATATGAAACATAAGGAATAGCATGGAAGACCGTAGGGGAAGGGAGGGAAAACTGAACAGCGAGGGGAATCAGAGAAAGAGACACAACCATGAGAGACTATGGACTCTGGGAAAAAAACAGGGTTTCATCGGGGGGGAGGAGGGTGGGTGGTGTAGCTGGGTGATGGGTATTAAGGAGGGCACGTGTTGGGATGAGCATTGGGTGTTATACGCAGCTAATGAATCATTGAACACTACATCAAAAACTAATGATGTACTATATGGTGGCTAACTGAACATAAAAAAATATAAATGTGTAAACAAATGAATCCCTTATAATGTAAGTAATTCAACAGTATGTAAATGTAAGATACAGAGACGTGAAAGATAATTTCATGTCTTGGCTTCTGAGAAGGTCTTCTAGAAAAGATGAGTTTGGACATAAATAAGAATACTATAGGGGTGTCTGGGTGGCTCAGTTGGGCAACTGACTCTTGATTTCTGCTCAGGTCATGATCTCAGGGTTGTGAGATTGAGCCCTGCCTCGGTCGGGCTCTGTCCTGAGTGTGGAGCCTGCTTAAGATTCTCTCTCTTCCTCTACCCTTCCCCACCCCCCTCACATGCTTGCTCTCACTCTTTAAAAAAAATTGTTATAGGTGTATAAGAAGGAGAAGAAAAAATTAAGGCATAAGAAATAGCAATCTTTAGAAAGCCCATTAAAGGTAAATTGGAACAGGCTGAAACTATTGCAGCTATTGAAATAGTCTAAGTGGGAGATAGGAAGATTTCTTAGACTAAAAATTTAAGTTCCAGACTTTTAGATTATATCTGATCCTAGCCTAAGAAAAATATCCATGATTTTGTCACTTTAATAATAATAAAATGTCTCCCACTTCATGTAAATGTAAATTCATGATGTCAAAGAGCAACTTGCTTTGGTTGATATAAAGGTTAGAAATAAATTATTTATAATTCAAGCAAACTGAATTCAGTATAATTAATAGTCCACAGGCTATAGAAGTACATCCAGAACTTTAATCAGTGGCAGGTCAGCTCTGGGTTAGAAATAGGAAATAACAAACAGGAGATAGATAAGACTTAATATTATTTAAGTTATGAAATCATAGAGTTGGAGGGAACTGAAAAGATTTAATTTTGACAGATCATTAATTTGAGGCCTATGAAAACAATCAAAATTAAAAGGAAAAGATAGTTTTGAAAAATGACTTGGTTTCTATATGCATATACATAATTTACATAAGTGCATAAATATAATCATATAAGATCTTAGTGTCCCCTTTTTTTCCCTTTTGCTTTTGTCCTCACCCTCTTTCTTCCCCTCTCTACACTCATCAGGGCCCCCCTCTGCCAAATCCCCCCCTCATAGGGGAAAAAAAAATCTTTCCTATTTTTTTCAATGGCAGATAGATGTAGATAATATAATGTATTTAATTACATATTTTTACATATGCATGCATGCACACAGGATTCTCTGGTCATGGTTAATTTATGAAAATGGGATAATATTAATATATACTTTTCAGAGTCTTAATTTACTTAGTATCTCTCCTTCTGGGCATGTGAAAAGATTAGATTTCCATTCCCATCTTGGGGAGCTTATATGATAGGTTCTGGCCAATAAGTTTAGGTAGAACTGTTGTGCATTAATTACTCGTGCCAGGGTATTTGATTAGTAGTGTGAGACCTTCTATCACGCTCTTTCTCTTGCTGCAGCAATTTGAGATGTTACAGATGATGAAACTCCTGTCATTCCATATCTGTGAATGAAAATTACATAGAATAAAATTTCTCCATTTACCCATCGTGGTCATTTAACATGAATAAGAAATAAGACTTGGTAGTGTTAAATCCCTGAGAGTTTGGGGTTGTCTATGATTGTTGGCATAACCTACTCTATCTTAACAGATATAATGTGAATTCTCTTTGTTTCCAGTTTTCTGCACTATGAACAATGTTAATGTTAGTGATTTTATTTCTGTAAATTATTAGTTTTAGAATTAATGGGCCTACAGCTACATATATTAAAAATTTTAATAGACGTTGTCTAGGAGTTGTAGTAAAATTATGTAATCACTGGTATGGAAATATACAGTAAATGTATAAATCATTATTAAAAGTTGAAAATATATTCTATGGCAAAAATGTATTCTACGAAGTAAACATTATTCTCTTATAAAAGTGCTAACCAAGAGATATAAACTGTAATATAAATTATCTAATCATTCTAATAATTTCCAAATCATTTGTGTTACTTGCTTGATGTGCCTATTAGAAGAAGCCTCTCCCTGATTTATGATTTGTCAAATGTATCAGTTTTTTTCCAGTGACTTTCCAAGTAAACTGATAGTCATTAAATGACCTAATCTCAGTAAGTAGAGAATTTCTCTTCTCGTCAACAGCGTTGTTCATAGTGCTCAGTCCTCTCTCCACCTATACTAAATCAACAACTATTACATTAAAAAATTTCTAGTCCTTATAATATCTGGGACTTTTGTATATTCTGTTTATCAGCTAAATTACAAATATAGTTTATTAGATTATGTTTACTTAAGTCAAAACTCATTCTTGCCAGACTGCATGTTATATGTGTCAGTTAGAAGTATGTGTTTTTTGTTTGTTTGTTTGTTTTTTAGGCTGACTGAATTAGGAATCCTAGCACTTCTCCTCAGTTTATGGTCTGAATAATAACAGCTCTGTGTGGCTGAGCTTTTTTAGGTCTATAAAATGAAGATACTTAAAACTAGGGAAAATGAGTTAATAGATATTTTGAAAGGTGTCTAGCACAAAGCAAGTATTAATCATGGTCAGCTTTCATTTTTATTAATAAAAGCAGTCTTATGGATGCCCAAGACAGGTGGGCTTTCAGTGGGTTTTAATAGATTTGACTCATCATAAGGTGAAAATTCAAGAGGGACAGTGAAAAAGGAGGACCTGTGCTCTAGAAGTTCCCTAGCTCCATATTGGCCAGTGGACTCTCTCCAACCTCAGCAGCCTTTTTCCTATTCTGGGAGTACCTGAAATGTCAGTAGAACCCATACTTCTAGACTGGTGCCTGCAGTATTTATTATTACCACACACGGGCTTCTCCCAGGTTCTTTGAAAACTTAATGTTAACTTGGAGGCTACAGTTCCTACAAAATGGACACAGGAGAGGCTAATGCCAGGCAGCTCTGGCCAGTAATAGGTGGCCACTGTCTACAAAAGGCCAGATTGGCATGGAGCACTGGTCTGGTATTGCTAACACTACTGACTGAGGAAGTCTGCTTTGCTGAGGTCTGCATCTGCTTTGGGGGACTCAGGAGACGGTGTTTGGTGCATGGGAGTGAAGGCAGGTTACTTAGCAGGACAGCAGGTAGATGGCCCTAAGGATGGACCCCTAGCAGTACCCATCTGTACTGCCTAGGATCCAAAAAGGAGGTGTGAGTGTGGTATGGTCAGGCCCTCCAGATATAGTGTGGCAGGAGGAAGATAATGATGATGGAGATTTTTGTCTAATGGACTTGTATCCCAAACTTTGATAAACTCACTTACTAGTTCCAGTAGCATTTTTATACGTTCCTTAGGATTTTCTGTGTGGGTGATTATGTCATCTGTAGCTAAAGACATTTTTGCTTCTTCCTATCTATATGCTTTTTCTTTTTATTGCTTTACTGTACTGGCTAGTACCTCCAGTACAATTTTGTATACATATGATGAGAGTGGACATCCTTTGCCCTTTTCCCAATTATTGAACCTTAAGTATGATGTTAGATTTTTTTT
>NW_023248569.1:0-4301 GCF_002007445.2 Ailuropoda melanoleuca | reverse complement strand
AACCCTCAATTTGTTTCCTAGAGTTATGAGTCTGTTATGGCTTGTCTCCCTCTCTGATTTTGTTTTATTTTCCCCCCATTCCCCTATGAGTCTCTGTCTTGTTTCTTGAATTCCACATATGAGTGAAATCATACAATTTTCTTTCTCTGATTGACTTATTTTGCTTAGCCTAATACCCTCTAGTTCTATCCATGTCATTGCAAATGGTAAGATTTCTTTTTTTGATGGCTGAATAATAGTCCACTGTGTGTGTGTGTGGAGATATATATAATATCCATCCCACATCTTCTTTATCCATTCATCTGTCGAAGGACATCTGGGCTCTTTCCATATTTTGGCTATTGTGGACATTGCTGCTATAAACATTGGGGCACAGGTACCCCTTTGGATCACTGTTTGTATCCTTTGGGTAAATGATGTTCCATTTATATAACATACTGTAAATGACAAAATTATTCAAAGGGGAACAGACTAGTGGTTGCCAGGAAGTTAAGGAGGGTGTGGGTGGGAGGAAAGTGGGTGTGGCTATAAAAGGGTAACATAAAGGATCCTTGTGATGATGGAAATGTTCTGCATTTTGACAATCAATGTCAATATCCTGGTTATAATGTTGTACTATGGCTTCCCATGGTGCTATCACTGGGGGAGACTGGGTAAAGAGTACACAGGGTCCCTCCATGTTATTTCTTACAATTGTGTGCAATCACCATGGTCTGAAAATTTTTTTTTATTTTTAAAAAATCAACCTTCTTTAAAGAAATTAGCCAGCACTGAGTAGCAGCTGCCTCTTCCCTTAGGTAAGGTAACTTTCCACTAGCACAAGGAATCTCTTTGGATCACCACAGTCCCCTCTAGTGTCCAGATCTCCCTAAACCAGGCCTCTTCTTGCACTGGCTACATTGAGTGTGGGAGTAGTGATCTGGGAAACACACTAGCTGGGGTGGATTTGTTCCCAATTATAACAGAGGGCCACCAGGAGTCAGTTTTAGCCCCTGCAGTGTGCAATGTGGGCACCATGATGAGACGTCCCTGAACAACAATGTTCCCCATCCCTACCCCCATGCTGTAGGTTGGAAACCCACTCAGTCCCTTCAACTCAAATTGGCAAATATTTACTAGGAGCTCTAAGCTAGAATGTATGCAAGGACACAAGGATAAAAAAGCTCACTCTGGTATAAGGAACAGACAAATAGATTAAAAGTGAGGCAGAACTCAGCTGCGTCCAGGAGCAAATATATCAAAAGCAATAAGAGAAGTTGATAGCTTAGCTTAAGCATGAAATACAATATCAATCATTCATTGCACCAACTTTAATTGAACACCTACTCAGTGCTAGGTGTTAGAGGCACAAAGTGGATTCAGACTCAAGACCAGTGAGCTGGCAGGGGCATGGATAGACAACTGAAGCCCAGTGTGGCAAGTCCCACGGCCAAGGAAAGAACGGATCATGGGAACCACGGGGATGCCCTTCAGGAGAGATGGGTCTATTTTACATTCTGTCAGTGTAGGAGTCCTGGTGGGGTGGACATGATCCTGATATGGGGCATGTGGAATTACATGGTCCCTCTTGCCACTCCCCTGCTATCTGGCTGTTCATGCTGGCTTGCTTGTGGCTCAGGACCCTCTCTGTAAATCAGGTTCAGACATACAGAGTGATGTCTAATGGACAGTGTGTGGGGATGAGAGGAGGGATGAGTGCAGAGCATCCACGGAAATCATGTAGCTGGCAGGAATGCCTGCTTGTCAGAGGAAAGTAAAACTACAAAAGAAGGAACTCAGTCAAGGGCAGAGTCAATGGGGGGCACCTGAGTGGAATATTACTTAGCACAGCACAGTTTCACCTCGTATGTGAACCCATACCTCATATCTACAGCCTGGGAGTACCCATCTGTCTCTGGAAAGGGAGGAGTTTATGGTAAAACAAAGAACTGTAGTACCGGGAGTCCAAGCAATGTTTCTGTAGGAACCCCTGAGCAACAGCTGGCCAGAAGAGGGAAAAGGCCATTTCCTCCAGGGAAGGGAGGGAGGTGGTGCAGGGGAGTGTTATGTGGGCTGACCCAGGGCCTGTCATCAACATGGTGGACAGGAAAGACAGAATCACAGCAATAAGCATCTGGAGGTGAGCAATGATGGAGCACCCAGTGGCAGAGGCTGGGATAGAATACATCCTAAATGGTACGGCCAGCCCACCACATGTGAGGCCTAGTGGCCCAGATGGCCTCACTGCTAACGTGACAGACAACTGGGGACAGCACTAAGTGGAGTGGTCTAAGGGCAGGCTGTAGTGAGTGTTTTCTCTCTTATCCCATCTCTTTAGGGACTCCGAGAGAGAGGCACACCAAAAGGGAAAGGGCCAAGGGGTGCTCTTTGTGCAGTGGACTCAGGGACAAAGAGCAGTCTTTACCCCTGCAATCCACAGCCTGTGGGGCCAGGAGAGGGGCTTTTGCTAATGAACCCTAACTTTCCAAACTTGTGTTTTTTCTTCCTTGCCCTTCAAATTGTGCTATTAGTATCATTAATGTGCGGAAAGAACTCCTGCCACACTGGGATTTACCTTTCCATTAAAAAAAAAAAAAAACCAAAACCCAAAAAACCCCACAAAATATTGTATTTTAATGAAGTTCATGGCCATCCAAGCCAATCATTACAGAGTATGTCATTTACCATGGCACTCAGATGGAACTTAGGTAAATAATAATAATTTTTAAAGTTTGTAGATCATATTGAACTTGGCTTAATAGGCCCTCTCTCCAAACCTCTGAAAGGATGGCTCATAAAAAAGTAATTAGTTTATATAGACTGTCAAGGTTCATGGGGGACAGCTGGCCTTTGATGCCTCATCTGTGATTACAGGCAGCTACAAGATAATAAAATTGAGCTCTGAATTCATGCCAAAGTATTCAGTGATCTCACGCTGGACACAATGCCAAGCAGAATGAACTATAAATGCCTGCCACACCCCTGTTCTTTGCTTTGGAATCTCGAACAAGTCTAAGACATTTAGGACTTACATTCATAGGCCCCAAATACCTATTAAAGTAAAACCATTGACCTTACAAATTCATGTTCATAATTAATATTTGTGATGGGCTCCAATTCCAGGCCTATTCAATATGGCCACTGTTGTAAGCTGTGGAAATGGCTTCTGGACAAGGGATTTGAATTGGTATTAACTTGTCTAAACTTGGCTATTAAATGGTCCAATTACTGACAGCTGGAGCTGGTTTTCAATCATCATTGATTTCACTGTGATGATCACCGGTTATGGCTTTTTAAGAGGATTTCTTCAATGTTTTCAAATTCCCTGCTCATTCTTAACGATGCTGCCCCCTTACCTGAACATTCTTGGGCTCTTTTTTCTCCTGTAGCTCAAACAATGCCCCTGACTTCAATATGGAAAACTATATTAACAGGTGGTTTTCATTTGGCCTCTTTGATTTCCAGAGATAGAGACACAGTCATCTCAGCAGAGAGTGGAAATAAAATGCAACAATGAGAATAATTTCATGGAAATCCAAGATCACCTTAACAGCAGGACCTCTTGAGAATGGAGGCCACAGTTACAAGAGGAACCACTTAGACCCTTCTCTCCAGGCACATCTGCTTCTCCCCGGGACCAGCTGCATCACCTCAGTCTGCTGACCAAGGCCTCCTAACTGTGATTTGCATGCGTTACAGAAACTGCATTCGGAACCCCCACACTCCCCCATGGTCCCTTAGCACTCGAACAGGAAGACCATTGGCCTGTGTGGCCTTTTCTATCCAGGTAGCAAATCACAGGCTGTAAGTAGTTTATTCATTGGCCGCCTTTAGCCAGGTGCCCACTTCAGGTCCAATCACAGTTAGGGAGGGGTCTGGGTCATGTGGCCTAGAATTTGGCCATCAGGGGCAGCGAGTGGGAAAGCATCACAAACGTGTTTGCATCACATTTGTAAATAAGGGCAAAGATTCAGAGTACCTTATACCTCAGGATGTGTTCAGGCTTGGAGCTTTGTTATCTGTACCCTCTGAACTGTTTCTCCAATGGAAATAAAGGTATGTTTTTGTTTCACTTTTATTATATTTCCTGATTCACTGTAAAAGGAACCCTGGCTTTGGAGTTAGGTTTGACCCATTGTCTTTCGCTAAGGATGGACAGAGTCAAAGACACTAACGAAAGTAGGAGTGTCCCCAAGGACTGCGGCCAGGACCTTGTGCCCACTCTTGCTGAGTCCACCAGCTTGGGATGGAGCAGAACCAAATGATGGTGAAAGAGAACAGTGGTTAACAAGGAGTAGTAGAGGGGCGCCTGGGTGGCACAG
>NW_023248568.1:0-4296 GCF_002007445.2 Ailuropoda melanoleuca | reverse complement strand
CTACGATTTAGCTGTTGTGGACAATGCTGCTATGAACATTGGGGTGCATATGGCCCTTCTCTTCACTACGTGCGATTTAAATTTATTATCTCAGTGTTTGCTTTCTATTTGTCCTTCTTGTTTTATGGAGGGTTTTTTGTTGTTGTTTTCTCTCTTGCTTTCTTTTGGATTTATTAATTTTTTAATTCCATTTCTCCCCTCTGTGAGCTTGGTTTAGCCATATACTCTTTTGTTCTTCTTTTACTGGTTAATCTAGAGTATTCAAATGCATCTTAACTTATTACACTCTTGTAGGACTTTGTTTTTGCCACTTGCCAGACAGTGAAATGATCTTAGACTCTTCCTGTCATCTGTCTTCTTCCTGAACTTTCTGTATTATTATATGTTATGACTTGAATTGTGTCACTCCCAAAATTAAATGGAAACTCCCAGTACCTCAGAATGTGACAAGTAAACATAGGATCACTGCATATTTAGTTAAATGAGGTCATACTGGAGTTTTTGTATGTAGAACTCTGTGATTGTGCAGCATTTCCTTTCCTGGATTTGTTTCAGAGCTTATTTTTTCATTAGAATTTTTGTCTATGGTTTCTATGGTTGAACTGACCATAGTAATGTGTGCACATTAGACTCTTGGTATTTGTTAAATTAACCAGGTGTCCGAAGTAACTTATTATGGTGACTTCTGCTGAGAGAGCGTAATAATGAGGGGAGTGGGTGACAAAATACTGGACTTTTACTGTTGGGAGAACTGAATCCTAGTTTTAGCATCACTGTTTATTCTCTACTTGATCTGGATTTTCATTTTATTACTTAACACCATACAAAAAGTGTGAAGTTATCTACTCTTTCCACCTTAGAAATAAGAAGGTATATGTTAAAGTATTTTATAAACTGAGAAACCTAAAACATAGTTTTCCTTTTATTCTAGCCTTGAGATCCTGCTGTAATTTTCAAAGTTTTTATCTACATTTCCATTTTTCTTTTGTCTTTATATTAACGGAAACCAAATGAAGATAAGTATGTCCTAGTTGACCACTCTGCTGTTTAAGAAGTTGACTTTTTCTTCAAGAGTTTCTCTAATATTCTCCCTAACTAGTTTTGGTTTTGTCCTGTATATATTTGGGAAGGTTTTATATATCTTATAAGTTCTTACAAAGTGTTGATGTAAAACAATGTAATTGAGAGATGTGCTTCTAAGAGGAAAGGGTGCGCTAGACACATGACATGTTGGTGAATGACCATAGACAGGTTAATGTCCCCATGTATAGCTCACATAGACAAATTGCATAGTAGAAAACTGGCTGTTGATTTTACTGATAATTCCATGTCAAATAGAGGAAATATAGAAATTTTATCATTATCATCATCATTCCTAATATCTTTTGAATGCCAGATATTGTTCTATGTACTGTACATGGAGTAGCTCATTTAATCCTCACAAGAACTCTAAGTGAACAATGTATTCTCCACTTTGCAAAGAATGATTAGTTGTTGGAGCCACTGTGATATGTTTCCTTGAATCATATTCAGTTGCCATTTTCCAGGGCAAAAACTTACAAATATCGGGAACTTCACATCACTCAACCAGTATAAATGAATGAAGCATTAATCCATCCATGGAATTTCTTAACCTTCTTAATTAAGCTCATGGAAGGGCCAAACCCAGGTAATTTTGCCCTGAATTTGCCATGGCTTTCATTAGTGAAAGTGCCTAGAGTACTTTGTAGCAATAAACAAAAGATGAAAAATATCCAAATGGTAGGAATATGTAACAAAAAGTGAAATTTTAAAAGTTCTTTCAGATTATTTTGTAATTACTTAGCATCATTAGTTAAGTTGGTGATAGTCATTTTTGTCCAATTTCTGAAACTATATAGTGAAATATTTTAAACCCAAAAAGCAGGTGTCAAACTTCTTTTGTTCAAACATTCAAATATATGATTAATAGAAGTGAAGTTTTAATGAGTCATTGGGTAAGTGAAACCAAATAATTTTCCACCATAAATATTATTATAACAAATAAACTCTTTTAAAATAAAATAGTTCCTTCTTTTTTCACCCTGGTGACCTAGTAGTAATGTTCTGCAGTGTTTTATGTAGGACACCTGGATTTCATTCCTGTTCTCGTTATCTCTCTCCCTGGGGCTGCAATGAATAAAATAAGAAAGAAAATCACTATCCTGCATCCTATTGCTATGGGCTGTACCCTTGTCAGATTTCATAAGCTAAGCTAGATGGGTCTGGTTAGTATTGGGACGGGAGACCTCAAAGAAAACAAAGTCTGTGGAACACACATCTTCTGTGCAGCCAGTATTTCATCTTTCTTGAACTCTTGTCTTACAGTTATTATTGCACTTTACTCTTTACTATTTGATTGATTTACTTGCTCTAGGAAAAAAAGAAGGTCTTTAAAAGTAAATGCATTCCTAATAATTTAAATCAATGCATTTACTTATTTTCCCTTTTCAAATTTGAAAGTCTATTTAGTTTGAAAGGTGTTTGGCTATATTCTTGAAGAGACAGTATTCCAACCAGCAGTATCTTTTTATTGTCTAAAATTTACTTTTTCAGGGGCTTCTCATTTTATTTATGTCTGTAAAGTGTTCTCTGTTTCTATTTGTTTTGAGAAACAGTGTTGCCCTTCTTTTACAAATGATATAATACCATACATGAAATTCTTTTAAAATAATTTATATAACTATATATAATTAATACACATATAACTTAACAGTGAAGATTCAAAATTTAGAATTGTTTTCTTATTCCCTTTAAAATAGATTAATAAACATATGCTGTAATTTTAAATTTTAATTTAAATGACAATTTTAATTAGATATATATGTGTATATATAATACACAGTGCATAAAATTCAGTTAAAAATGCACTAATGTTTTAACTATGAATGACCCAATCTATCTACAGCTATTCCTCGTAAAACACAAACACGCCTTTTATAAGCACATGCATAAACACATGTTCATTTGTACATTTTCTAAAACACTGGTTTTGTTCCTTTCTTCTTCCTTCTCTCCTAACCTCCCTCTTTTCTAATGACATTTTACATAGAACCTTAATATATGCAAGAAAGATATAAAAAGCTGAGCTTCTCTGGTTAATGTGAAAATAAGGGAAGCTAGTCCCATCCATTCGTCCTCTTCCTCACCCCATGGGGGCAAGGCACCTAGGAAAAACCCTCAAAGTTCTAAGATACATGTCTGCCCTCCTCAGTTTCACATCAATCCATATATACAAATATTTAGTGTTTTGAAAAAGAGTAAACAAAAATGAGTAAACAAAAAAATAGTAAGAACAAATTCTGGTCATAGCAATCAGTTAAAAATGAATGTTATCCTTTATGAAATAAGAATGGTCATTTATATCATGTAGTATTCTAGAATTGATCTCATTTATAATTTAGTACAGTTTAATATTCCCTGTACGTCATTAATGATTTTTCAGGGAGTAGGTTTTCAAGTATTTTACAGTGTTACTCACTTTAAGCCAGCCCTCTTCATGAAAATTTTAGGATGATCCATGGGAGTGGTAGGTGGTACATTTTTAAATATTGATTCTTTAGAGGGAGAAAACCTCAATTTGTAGCACTTGCCAATTATAGTGATAAATACTCCCATTATGGCTGATTTGATATTATCAATGTGAAATCACTTAAAAGTGGAGTTGGAAAGAGAGTACTGGCTTATCATTATGTAATACTTCCACCAGGTAGATAAAATAGATAGGAATATCTTCAAAGGCATATATAATAACAAAATATAGTACAGTAGGCAGTGATGAGTTTTGGGTTTTACCTTTCTTAGTATCATTTAATTCATTATGTTTATATAATTTAATTTTTAGTGATGGATTTAACAGCTGGCTACATTGAAAATTCTTTTTTTTAATATTTTTTATTATATTATGTTAGTCACCATACAGCACATCCCTGGTTTTTGATGAAAAGTGCGATGATTCATTAGTTGCGTATAACATCCAGTGGACCATGCAATACGTACCCTCCCTACCACCCATCACCAGCCTATCCCATTCCCCCACCCCCCTCCCCTCTGAAGCCCTCAGTTTATTTCTCAGGCTACATTTAAAATTCTTAGTTGCTCATCTTCTTATAGAAGTTTTCTCTGAATGGGAAAAGAGAAAACAATCAGTCTTTTTTTTTTTTTTTAAGATTTTACTTATTTGTTTGACAGAGATAGAGACAGGCAGCGAGAGAGGGAACACAAGCAGGGGGAGTAGGAGAGGAAGAAGCAGGCTCCCAGTGGAGAAGCCTGATGTGG
>NW_023248567.1:0-4292 GCF_002007445.2 Ailuropoda melanoleuca | reverse complement strand
GGGTCAGGGCATCGCCTGCCATCCAAATAGAGAATCTAGGGATTGGTTACTCTGGAAGAAGGAAATGACTCCAAGAGAGGCCAAAAAGATGTGAGATTCACAAGCGGGGCCTCAAAGGCCCCCACCCACCATCGAGGCTTAGCTGGAAGGAGCCGTCTGGCCAGCTATACGAGTCGCGTTACGTGTGTTAACCAGCAAAGACAGTGCGGATGCCGTCCTTCTGAGCATTTGCATACACACTCATTCACTCAAAAACGAATACGCAGGATTCTGTACATCCAAATGGCCAGGCCCACTTGAGGACTGGTAGCCTGGATTTAGCCCCCTGACCCCCAGCTACAAACCAGGAGCCAGAAAGTGTCAAGGGGTAGCTAAGTGGGGGACGGGGCAGTGAGTGGTATCTACGACCAAGATCTCTTCAGGGACAACGCCTTCTCCGTTACCCTAGCTCCACGACCCCTAAAGTCCTGAACTCTATTAAGACATTCTCCCAGGTGGAGTCCATTTCAACCAGCACAAGGAGGCTTTTCGGGGAGGTGAAACAGCCGGATGAAGGTGTGGGCAAAAGGCAGGACAGTCTGAAGGTTGATAGAGCCAGTCAGAACCAGACCATCACTACCCAAATCCCAGTTGTGCTGTGTACTGTCCGATATCAAGTTCCTGAACGTCTCTCTGTGCCTCAGACGCCTCATTTGTGAAATGGGCAGCATGACAGAATTAACCTCGTAGCATAATGGAAATGCTACACGTCGAGGCCTTAGAGCAGGGACCGGCACAGGGCAAAGGTTCAATTCCTGCTCAGCGTCACTATGGCGTGGGCCAAAGCGACTGGTCGGCATGTGCTGATGCCGGCAGTGTAACCTTTTGGAGGAGATGTCCAAATTCCCATTCTGTAAGACCTCTGTGGCCAGAGCCACAGTCAGAAGCCCTTCAGCCACTGAGTCTGGGAGGAGCGGCCCCTGAGCTTTTAAAGGTGGTGGCAGCTTGGAACATCAAGGAGAGATTCTTAGGAAAGAACACGAACTGTTCCTGGACCTGAGATCCTCCTCAAAACAGGCTGCCCTTCAATGAACTGTATCATGCTCTAAAGGATGTTCCCCTGGGGGACCCGGGGGGTGACCGACGCACCCTCAGGCCTTGCTCCATTTGCTGGGCACGCGTTACATGCTCACCTGGTTCATATGCTCGACTTCATCAATTCCTCCCCAAATCCCTCATGGCACTGGTATTCCTACTACCCCATTTTACAGCTGAGGACACTGAGGCACAAGGAGGTGGCAGGGCTTCCTCACCCAAAAGCAGTTACGAGACAATCAGGATTTGAATATGTTGGATTTTTCTGCCGAGCTCTTTTTAGCACACTACACTACAGGGCTCCCAGGCTGAGCCATGGGCAGGGGCCAGGCAGGTAGCACAAAGCGGGAAGACAGGTGGGGAAGGCGTGGTGGGGACTGTGGCTAGTTGGGGGAGAGAGAACGAGTCCTCAGCTCCAGTTGCCAGCTGCTATGTGGGATCACAGATTCTCTGTTCCCAGATCTTCTCATTTTCTGAAAAGATGCCCAAAATCTGGATTTTAATGTGAAATCTCCCAATTTTACATTTTGGCTCCAGTGATCTTTTAAAACACTATGCCATCCCAACAAAACAGCTCTTGGGCCTGCCATGATGTGACCCCTGCAGAGAATGCCTCTATGCCACCTCCAAGGGCACGGCCACTCGGGGAGGGGCCCGCCCAGGGGTCGGTCGTCTCTGTTGTTGGCACTCTGGGATCCCACCCCTGGTGCCTCCCAGACTCTAGGGCTCCTTTCTATCCTGGGCTAAGGTCCAAGAGGAGCCTCATACAGAAGTGCAGGTGCCTTGTCTGTGACCTTTGTCCCGTGGTTTAAGGAGGACGAGTTTGGAATTTTTCCAGTCTGCTCACAAAACCCCTTCCACTCCACCAGACTGTCAGTCATGACATCCCCTCCACACTCAGACAAGAGCTTCATTTCTTCATGGGGGTCCTTCTTAGATGTGAAGGTTGAGAATGATAAGATGATACAGACCAGTCGCTAATGAATTTGCGGAATCTTTTTCGTCTTCAGGAGTGGTAACAGTTTGGCAGGGAACCATTCACACTCTCCTACAGCCCGATTTAGACGTAAGCAAGGCGGCTGGAGAGCTGTCTGCTAAGCCCTGACTTGCTGCCATGGGTGAAGTGTGTGGCTGTGCCCTTCTGGCGCCGACACCGTGTGAAATCTAGCCTCCCCTCCTGATGGACGATGTGAAGAGGGGTAACAAACATCCAATAACAACTACCGGCTTGGCACTTTACTGTTTGTTAAACGCTTTGCCACATTGTCTCTCACTGAATTTTCCCCACAATCCACTCCATCGCACAGGTGAGAAAACTGGCTCAAGTAGGTCGAGGGCCTGCTTGAGTTCACACAGAGGCAGGCGATCAAAACCAACATCTGTATCCTTTGACGCAATGCTTCCTTTCCAGGAATTTACGCCAAGGAAATAATCAGAGATGGACCCCCAAGTGTATGTTTTAGAACGTTCGCCACAGTGTTCATCTTAAGAATTAAATATTAGAAACAACGTCCAATCATAGGGGATGAGCTTCATAAATTCCAAGTTTCTACATAGGGCAATTATGTCGCCATACAAAATCAATCCACATTTTATTTCCCCTGGAAATATTAGGCCTTTGCTCCACCTTCGACCTCTGAATTCCCTTTTCCTGGAAGACAGTTTCTGATATCCCTACCAATCACTTGGTAAAAATGAAACAAAACAGGCCATCTCCATGTCTACTCCTCATTAAGGGCCACTGTCCCTGGAGCCCTTCTCACCTGAGCAGGCACAACTAAGCACTGGGCTCTGACCTTTGCCCCAAGTGGTTTCCTTTGGGCATTTCTGCATCAGAGAGTGTTTCCTTAGTCTCAACCATAATGCTAAAAAACCCAAAAATTGTGCACTTGAAAACCTCAAGCACTCTTTCATTCAGCAAACACATGCCAGTGTCTGTCCTGTGCCAGGCGCACAGAAAGCCCTGGAAAGACAAAGATGAATGAGGAACAGCCTCAGCCTTGCCTTCATGGGGGACGCAACTGAAGGACAGCCATCACGGAGCCAGCCCCACAGGGAAAGATGATTTACCTGTACTCCTCTCCACGGGCCCTTTTCTGACTGCCCTCTCATCCAGCAGAGTAGAGAATATGGCACCCGCAGACCTGCGGTTGAGTCCTGGCTCTATGGCCACTAACTAGCTGTGGGGCCCTGAGTTCCTGAGTTTCCATCTACAAAATGGGACCCCAAACCTCCCTTGTTCTGCGAGGCTGTTGGAGAACTCGGTGGGATGAGGCATGAAAATATTTTCTGAACATTTGAAGCCCTGTATCCTCCTTAGTCCTTCATTACCTCTCAGCTCACAGTTCAGTGGCTTAGCAAATAAGATGTAAGCCACACTGGTGTACTCATCTGTTCATCCGCTACCCTGCCCACAAAACATGGGTATTTAAAGAGATGGAAGACAGGGCTCCTGGCTGGCTCGGTCAGAAGAGCACATGACTCTTGATCTCTGGGTCAGGAGTTCAAGCCCCACTGGGGTGTAGAGATTATTTAAATAAATAAACTTAAAAAAATAAAAAGAGATGGGGAAGCGCTTACTGGAAACAGGGCATGTGGGCCTCACAGAATCTCAGTAGCAGCTGAGAAAAAATTCTTCTGGATGGGTACCACCTGTCTGCATTTTTAAAGTCTTGCCATGCCAGTGGTCCCCTACCCCACCAAGGAAAGTGTGGTTTTGTTCTCCCAGCCCCAACATCACTAAAACCCTGGATACCACCACTGCTCCCTCCAACCCACATACATACACACCCCTCACCTTGGGCAGGTCTGTGGCCCCACGGATCCGCTGGGCCACTTTCTCTCCCTCGGGGTGGATCTTGGCCACGTGCTTCCACATCCTTTCCCAGGTGGCTTCGTCCACAGGCAGCCCACCCCGGTTGACAAAGAAGGGGATGCCTCCATCTCGCAGGTCCTCTTCCCCTTCCTCTTCTGGCTCATCGTCTCTCTGGGCTGAGGCCCCTTCGCTTGTCTCCAGACGTCTGACACCAGAGGGGGCGGCAGCGGCAGTGGGGGCAGCACCGCTGCTACCACCCCCGGCCACCTTCTTCCCCCCTGGCATCCCCGAATCCTTGACGGGGGGTGGGGGGTGGGGTGGGAGTATATATCAGGAGGCAGGAAAAAATAGGTGGCTCACAGGAGACCTCCCACACACCAGCTGCAGAGAGAACACATGGCCA
>NW_023248566.1:0-4291 GCF_002007445.2 Ailuropoda melanoleuca | reverse complement strand
CCCCCTGCCTGTGTTCCCTCTCTCGCTGGCTGTCTCTCTCTCTCTCTCTGTCAAATAAATAAATAAAAATCCTAAAAAAACAAAAAATAAAAAACACCAGAGCCGGCACCCAGTGAGGGCTCAATAAATGCTGGCTGCTGTCCTCCCTGGTCCCAGACCCCACGATCAGGGCTTTATACTCAGCTGTGAAACCAGAGCAGAGTAGGAAATGGCAGGTAGGAAGTCTAAAGGGCAATAAAAGGGAGCCAGCTGATGGAGAAGCTTACCTGTGAATTAACGGCTGCCCCTTGGGGCTGATTTCCTGCCTATCCAGGAGAAGGCCCCAGAGAGGGTTAGAGCCCGGCTTTATCCAGGAAGAGCCTGAAGGCTGAGCATGCAGGTAGAACAGGTGGGTTCCACAATGTGGGCCAGCAGGGCTGAAGACCAGGAGTCAGGCAGTTCCCCTGACCTACCACAGCCAAAAGGCAGGCTCTGGGGCCAGCAAAGTCCATCTCAGGTTAGCCTGCGAAGCCCAAGATTTGGCCCATGCCACCCCCACACTGGCCATCAGTACAGGTTGGCATCCTGTTTTGCCAACACAGCTCCTGATTTCTTGGGTAAACAGCCAGCCAGGGCTCAGCAAAGGCCAGCCAAAACTCTTGCCTAGTGATTCTGATCACCACAGGTCCCTGGCTTGATATGACCTGTCCCACACCAGGGCGAGGTCCTGTTTACTTGGAGATGGGATTCCAGGCAGCACTGCCTTATCCACAAAGCTACAGAAGTTAGACGGCCCTGAGCAATCCGCTGGTCCCAGCTTCTGTGGTTGGCAGTGTTGGACAAGAGGAACCCACGTTACACATCTGTGATGGGGTGATTTCATTAGGGGGAGTTGGTCATTCTTAGAGGACTCCAGCCAGAAGCTCCTCCCAGGATTTGGAGTGAACACTGGAAGACCAGCAGTTCTTTCCCAAATGAGACCCACATGCATCAATGCTGAACCGGACCTCCTGAACCGGGTGGTCTCACTCACCTGAAGGCCACGAGCCAGGGTCTGGTGCACACAGACCAGCAGTTCAGGGAACACGTGACTAACAAATGGACATCTGATTCAAAAGTACCTAAGAGAAATATTCATTTAGAAAATCAGTTTTCTTCATTAAGGGGCTCAGGTTTATGGTTAAAGACAAGGTCTTCTTGTCAGGCACTAATAGTAGCCAGTACTTGATAGGCACCAGTCACTAAGGCAATAAAATAACAATTTCAGCCCTGGCTCTCCTGATCGAGGCCTGACCACGTGCTCGCTGCTGTCCTAGGCTCACGGATGCATCCAGCCTTCGCCATGTATGATGTATATGTATATGTGCTTTTAGAATTCTTTCAGAGTCAATTTCATACACCATGACCCTTTATTCTTAAATACTTCTATGTATATTTTCTAAGAATTGGGGTATTAGTTTCCAGTAAAGCTCTCAACTTCAGGAAAGTCACCACTAGTACAACACTTTTCCTCTAATGTACCATTCACATTCCAATCTCATTGATTGTCTCAGTAATGTCCTTCATAACACACATTCCCACAGTTAAGGAGTATGCATTGAGAAGCCATCAGGGATGACTTGCTGGTCTTTCCAGGGTCACCCCAAACCCAGGGAGAGGCTTCTTGATGAAGCCCTCCCAGGATCACCCCCTCCGCCTCTGGAATCACACCATTGCAGATGCCATGCCTCTTCCAGCTCCTCCAAGAGGTAACACATTTTGTCTTCTATGACACTGACACTTTTTTAAAGAACACAATCCCTGTTGTCACTAAATGGCACAGACATATGGGGAAAGATGAATTTGATCCCCACCTCACACCATACACACAAATCAGATCTAGATGGATTGCAGATCTAAATGTGAAAAATAAAGCAATCCAAGCTTCTAAAAAGAAAATATAAGAAAATAGGTTTCACAACATCAGGGGAGGCAAAGATCTCTGAAACAGGACAGAAGCAACACTGACTTCAGAATAAACAGAAGGATTGGGCTCCGCTGGAACTGTGCACTATGTTCACCAAAAGATTCCATACAGATAGCAAAAAGTCAGGCCACAGCCCTAGAGAAGCTTTTTCGCAATATATTTATCTCTCTCCCCAGTTCTCCTACCAATCAATAAGAAAAAGATAATCTGGCTGAAACAGTCACTTCTCTTCAGTCTTACTTAAACAAGGTACTTCTCAAAAGACAATATCCCTAGCTAAGAGGGAGAAATTATATTATCCTTTTAACCCAGAAAGTTCTAGCTTTTGTGTATTTAACAAAAACGTTTAAGCTTATCTGGCACCTTCCACATTTTACTCTAAGTAGTAAAAATAAATCAGACCATACTTTCCACAGTCTACCTGAAAATCTCATCAGCTACCAGCTCTTTTGTAATATTTTCCACGTTTGTGTTACCACAGGTGATAGCGTTGCTAAACTTCTGTCTCTACATATTAATTGTCCTCTTCCTCTTTCCCATAGCCTGGTCTCCACTTTCCATTAAGCTCTTAACAACAACCTGCTCAAGGATCACAGGTGTCCACTAACTGTCATTATAAGACCTTTCCAACTCCAGCTGACCCCAGGACGGCTGCCTCATTCTGTCTTTATTATGCAGCACCCCGCCCATTCCCATGTACCTAAGTCTGTTCTAGGTAATATGGCCTAATAAGAAATTATCTAAAATTTTAATAGTTGGAAACAGCCATTTTTTATGCTCTTGTATTCTGAGGACAGGAATTCAGACAAGGCATGATGGAGTGGCTTGTCTCTGTCCCCATGATGGCCAGGACCTCCACTAAAGGTTTTTTAGTAAAGGGCAACCACCACAATACCAAAAATAGAATAAATATTTTTTGAATCAATAGGAGAAAATTCAATCTTTTTAATGCAAATAAGTAAAAGACACAAAAAGAAAAAAAATAGATAGTAAATTGAACATATGAAGCAAAATGGTATGTCAGTCCTACTACAACAATAATCAAAAATAAATGTAAATAGGTTAATTTTGCCAATTAAAAGGCAGAGAATGTCATTTTGGGGTAATAAAAATAAATTCAACCAAATGTTGTGTATGTGAGACACTTAAAACAAGAAAGCATAGTTTGGAAATGAGAGGATGGACTATATCAGGCAAGTGTGAACCAAAACAAAGTTAGGAAAGCAATCTTCTTAGAGTAGAATTTAAGGCAAAATGTGTCATATGAAACAGAGATAAAAGAAAAATAAGCAAGAGAGCAAGAGGATATAATTATCAAAAGTACATCTTCTTTAATAGCCTCAAGAATATCAACCAACAACTGATAGAGATAAATGGATGAACAATCATTATTGGAGACTTTAACATTCCCCCCTGAGAGACGGAAAGGTCCAGAGGATAGAGAATCAGCACAGATGTTAAATAAAAGAATAAGCTCGAGCAATTATACATATACACATATGTATACACATCTATGCATATTGAACAGACACTACCCATTACTTTTTAAGAAAACGTGGAACATTTATAAAAACAAAGCACATGTGATTGCAAAAAATCCTCGAGAAGTTCCACGTGTTCAATATCATCCCTTGTTTTATCGTGCTTCACTTTATCCTCTTCACAGATATTGTATTTTTTCAAACTAAAGGTTTCTGGCAATCTTGCATCAAGCAGGTCTGTTGGCACCATTTTTCTGACAGCATCTGTTCATTTCATGTCTTGGTGTCACATTTTGGTAATTCCCACTGTATTTCAAAGTTTTTCATTATTATTATATTTGTTATGGTCATCTCTGATCAGTGACTATAACCTGCAGAAAGCTCCGATAATGTTTAGCATTTTTTAACAATAAAGTATTTTTTAATTAAGATATATACGGTTTTTTTGGACATAATGCTATGGGACGCTTAATAGACTACTGTGTAGCATAAACATAACTTTTATATACACTGGGAAGCCAAAAACTTCATTCGACTCACCTTCTTGTGAATTGCACTTCATTGTGGTGGTCTGGAGCCAAACCAACAATACCTATTAGGTATGCCTCGTAGATAATACTTGTTGACCAAAGTGAAATAAATGTAAATAACACAAAGGGCACCTGGGTGGCTCAGTCGGTTAGGCGTGTCTGCCTTTAACTCAGGTCATGATCTCTGAGGTCCTGGGATCAGCCTTGTGCTGGGCTCCCTGCTCAGCAGGATACCCGCTTCTCCTTCTCCCTCTGCCTCTCCCCCTGTTTGTGCTCTCTCTCTCTCTGTCTCTCTCTCTCTCAATAAATAAATAAATAAATAAATAAATAAATAA
>NW_023248565.1:0-4287 GCF_002007445.2 Ailuropoda melanoleuca | reverse complement strand
GCCTGGGTGGCTCAGTCGTTAAGCGTCTGCCTTCGGCTCAGGTCATGATCCCAGCATTCTGGGATAGAGCCCCACATCAGGCTCCCCGCTCAGCGGGAAGCCTGCTTCTCCCTCTCCAACTCCCCCTGCTTGTGTTCCCTCTCTCGCTGTTTCTGTCAAATAAATAAATAAAATCTTTAAAAAAAAAAAAAAAAGAAAAGAAAAGAAATGAAGTGACAGTACCTAAGAGAGAGGAGTATCTGCCATTCCTCTAAATACAGGTTTAAAATGCTGCTGAATAGGAATACTATGTTTATAAGAAATTTCAAAGCTGGGTACAAAATAAATGTTAAAGCAACAATGTGTCATATAAAAATAGTTAATATATTGTTATCAATTAACTATATGAAGTTTCTCTATTCAGAATTAAATATGTCAAGTGAAATATTCAACAAATGAGATAAATAATAGTGTTAATATATTGTATTTTATTTGCTATGTTAAATTCTGCCCTGTAATATGTAGGAATAAGGTGACTCAAAAATCTATAAAATAATGGAGATTTTAAGTAAACAAAACTAAAATTATAAATCATTAGAATGTTATTTCATTTTCATACTAAAACAAATGTACAAGCACTTCAAATTTACTCAGTGTTAATTTCTGCAAATGTTACTTAATTTCTAGACTTGAAAGACAAAAACTTTTGCATTTAGGTTTTTTGTTGTTATTTGCAAAGCTTTCTTAATTAAAAATTGGCAATGCATCAACTGGGCTTCCGGTTAAAGAAGTGTACCTTAGTATATGGGAACTAATGTATACCTTAAAAACAACTTACAATTCTGCTTTTTCTGCCATCCGGATGAGCCGACTCTCTTCAAACTGAACGATCCCTCCAGCCTGCAGCAATTCTAAAAGGACCTGAACATTTAAAATAAACGAGTAAACACACTTTGGAATCTACTTTTATTTACTAGCTCCGTAAGAGTCCATTCAGCCACACAAACCGTAACTTTTTTTTGGTCTTATTACTTGATGTTTTGGTTTGGCTTTCCCAGGTATGAGATACCAGGGGACTCCCATTATACTGTTGATGATATTGTAATTAAGTCTTATAAAAAGATAAATGGCTCTATTTTTCAAACACTGGAGGAATGCCACAGTGTTTGCAAATAAAGCTTTATTAGAATATCTAATTAACTCTCCACGAAGCCAAAAATGTCCATATATTTATCTGGTGTTTTTATGTCAAATGGTTCTTTAAAATCTATTGTCCACAGGTAGTATCCATGTTTGCATTTTAATTTCTCTAATTAAACACTGGGGTTTCTCACAGCAGCATTATTCACAAAAGCCAAAAGGTGGAAACAACCCAACTGTCCATTAATGGACGAATGGATATACAAACTATGCTATATGCATATAATGGAATATGATTCAGTCTTAAAAGGGAATGAAATTCTGACACATGCTATAACATGGATGAACCTTAAAAACATGCTAAGTAAAATAAGCCAGTCACAAAAGGACAAACACTGTGTGATTCCATTTATATGAAGTACACCAAAGTAGTCAAATCCATAGAGAGAGAAAGTAGAATGGCAGCTGTCAGGGGCTGAGGAAGGTGGTAATGGGGAGTTATTGTTTAATGGGTACAGAGTCTCAGTTCAGGAAGATAAAGTTCTGAAGATGGATGATGATGATGGTTGCACAACAATGAGATATACTTAAAGCCACTGAATTATACACTTAAAGTGGTAAAAAGAAATTTTATGGTATATATATTTTACCATTAAACAAACAAAAACACTGGGGTTCATAAAATTAATCTTTACCACACCAAGTAGATGAATAAAAAAATGACTAGGATGTTGAGACTGAATCATCAATATTTTTAAATAAACCTCAAAACAGAATAGAATCATTACATAGTCACTAGAACAATGAGAAAGCTTTCTCTTATACTTAAGTTTAAGAGCCAAAGTAACAGGACCCTTCCAGAACTTCAGGACACCATTTAACAAAGTGTCTTTCTAACACAGGAAACTGATTACTTTCAAGTTAAAGAAAGACAAAGTGGGGGAGAAGAAATGAAACTTATCCATACTTTAGTTTTCAGAACCCTAATTCAGTCCATTTCGAGCACTATAATGTATTGTTACACAGAACTATGGAGTGAACCCATCTACTGGGAGCCTCAATTTGGAATAAAATAATAGAAATGCCATTGCTAGAGCCAGTCTTACCAACTCAACAGAGTTGTTACATTTTCAGGAATTGCGTCAGCCAGTTGTTAAGCACAGCAACTGTTAAAAATTATATAAACTTACAATACATTAAATTTTAAAAAAGTAATTAATATTCAAAACTCACCACTTCCTAATTATTTTACTACATTTTACACTATGTATGCTCTTGAGGTTAGTTACTGCATTTATATGGTGGAAATATTAAATAACGGTGTGGTACTGTGCATCTCTTCCCAGTTCTACATTTAGTAACATCATGTTGGTAGGCTGACATCAGCCACGATGGGAGTACTTACACTATGGAAATTAGCAAATGCTATAAAAATCAGGTGTTGCTGTATCTTTAAAGGGGTGTAAAATAAACAAAAAGAAGAGTGTGTGGTGTGACACAGAGCGCATGTGCCCCACAAAGCCTACAAAATTTACTCTTTGGCCCTTTACAAAAAAAAAAAAAATTGTCAATCCCTGGGTAAGAGAGTGATGGAAATAGGCAATCAAATTTAAAAGTGTGCATATCATAGTCATTATACTGCGAGTAGCACAAAAAACTAAGGAATTATTTTTCCAGTATTCAAGAACTGATTGGAGCATCCAAGTCACTTCACTGATGAATGCGTGAGGTTCTGTCATGCTTTCACTGTTGTACCTTCATCTTATTCATTTAAATATTGAAAATACCAACCAACATTCATATCAGAATTACACCTGGGGAACCAGTTGTTAAAATTTTACCAGCGTATCACCAGAAAACCCTCAAAAATACTGCAGACACAAATTTTTATATATAACACATGATACAAGAGTGCTGCATTAGAAGGGATGGAAGCAGTTCTAACCTAAGTTCTGACCTTGAGCAATTTACCACATCCGTTTTCTGTATGTCTTAAGTGAGTTGAGAAAAAAACCTAGATAGTCTCAAAGGGGACTTCCAAAAATAGAGCATTACTATATGAGGATTACTTTTCAAAGTTTGACTTTTATGTTTATTTTTATTTGTTTAGTTATTTGTATTAAAAGTGTTTATCATTTTATATAGCAACACCATGCATAACATGACCCACTTTTCCTGCCAAGAGAGAAACAGGGGCAAAGTGAGGGGTCCACATTATTATGTGTATTCAATATACTTTGAGACAACCAAAATTTTAGCAGCTGTTCTCTCCCCTAAGCTAGTCCGCAGCAGTCACTGGGCCACAGCTGTGCAGAGAAAAGGGTGGCTGTTGCTATCCTATGGTCTTTACCTGAGTCTCAACCTCCCAGCGGTTGAGCACTATTACTGTAAAAAAGACCAGCATAGCTCCCAAAGTATTTATATTTTGTAGCTTGCTTATCTGACAAACTCTGGCCATCAATTTTAAATAGCCTCTCTTAGTGCTCACAGTTATGGTGGGTAAGCTTTGAAAGAATTCTACTCCTGGAAGAGACACTCAAGAAAGCAGCCTAAGTAGAAAGAAGCAGTAATCAAACAGTTACAATCTCACAGTGATCAGTGGAGGGACAGATGGATTCTAGTCTCCAGAAATGTTTACTCCTAATGCAGGGGGGGCTACAGAACACTCCCTAAAGTTGAATGTCCCAATACTCAGGATTCTGCAGCCTTTCTGGTTCACAGCCATAGCAGCTAGGAGTGGTTATCAGATAAATGGCCCGGGTAGAAAGCAGGATACAACAGGTGCCAACTGCTGCGACTTCATGGAGAAGGATGAATCGTTCTCTTTGATGTCATGCTGAATGCAAGGCAGGTCCAGTCTGCCTAGGCATTTAGTTTGATATAAATTCATTACAAATGTATCTTTAACAACCATCCACACTGTTTTCTGGTTGCCACTATCTAGCTTAGTATTAGGGTTTGGCACAAGTTACTTTCCCCTTATGTTTCACGAGGTATAGCACAGAAGGGTTCTTTCTAGCTTATTCTGTCCTCTTTCCCATCCTTTAGCAAAAAGAGTTCCAGTAGTTCATACCTGCTGTCTTTCAGAGTGTCGGGAGTCATCATCAGGACTACAGAGGAATTCAAGGACCTGGTCAAAAAAAAAAAAAAAAAAAAAAAAAAAAAAGG
>NW_023248564.1:356-614 GCF_002007445.2 Ailuropoda melanoleuca | reverse complement strand
CTCTGCTTTATTAACAATGAGAAGGGCGCTGAGTCCTCGAAAATCCTGTACCTTTTCATTCATGCTCCCTTGCTCACGACAGATGATGATCATTGATATTTCCCTGGACTGTGTGGTGTCTCAGAGACCACAATGGGGCACTCTTGTCAGGCTTCCGCGTCCCCTTAACTCATGTTTCCCTATTCACGAAGGGTGATGATAGTGCTAAGACGGTCCCTGTACGGTGTTGTTTCTGACGGACGTGTTTTGGGCCTTTTC
>NW_023248564.1:0-169 GCF_002007445.2 Ailuropoda melanoleuca | reverse complement strand
TCGTGACTTAAAGGGCTTTCCCCTCACACTTTGTTTCTTGGTACTAAGGGCTGGATCCTCCCCATGCCCCTACACCGAATGTGGAATCAGGGTCCCCGGTGAAAATGTTGCTGTTCGCTGGAGGTGTTTTCCTGGACGCTCTGCTTTATTAACAATGAGAAGGGCGCTG